>NC_044187.1:38712233-38935321 GCF_900880675.1 Sparus aurata | reverse complement strand
AGCCTCTGCTGATAACCTGCTCATCGTATGGAACGTAGCAGAACAAAGGCTGTAGCAAGACTGGACAATACTAAAGGTCGATGGATGATCTACGCCAGGTTTTATTGGCACACTGGAGTGGTTTAGGTTAGATTATTGTAATGTCCTCACCTCCTGTCGAGTATTACAGCGTCTCCTCTTCTCTTTCAGGCGTCCCCACGTCAGTCAGTTGGTGCTGGAACTCAGCTGACGGGGTGGCGTTTGTCTCCCAGCGTGGTCCACTGTACATCTGGGTCTATGGAGGTCCCGACCCCGGGGTCACAGTGCATAAAGAAGCACACTCCTTCCTATCTGATATCTGTCTATTCAGATGGCACCCCACCAAAAAGGGCAAACTGGTGTTTGGACACACTGATGGAAGTTTGTCTATTTTCCAGCCAGGTGTGGATTTTTTTCCTCAACTCATTCAATTCTATATAATTCAAACACATTCTTACTTGTACGTTTTTGGAATAACAGTCATTTCCGGGCAGCATAAACTCCTAACTATAAAATTCATGTCACTACTTCTCTCTTCAGGTTATGTAAGCATGTACACACACATATCTTCATGAATCTGCCTGTCCTGTCTTATTTAGGGAGCAAAAGCCAAAAGCATGTGCTGCGTCCAGAGTCATTAGAGGGGACGGATGAAGAGGACCCAGTCAGTGCTCTGGAGTGGGACCTTTTGTCAACAGACTATTTATTAGGTTGGACAAACTATTTATCCTACATCTCACAGCCTGTTGCCAGTAATTCTTTCCAGCTGTATATGTTCATAAATAGATATCATGTAAAAATCTCACAGACAAGATATGAGAAAGTTCTTTCAATATCAAAGGTCAGGGCTCAGACTCAACTGTTTCCAAACTGTCCTGAAATACCACTTTCACCATTCTGACGTACAGTAAATGCTGGTACAACAGTAAACGACAAAGACAAAAAAAAAACCCTTTGTCCCCGTTCCTTTGAGATGAACTTTGCTGGTGACAACAGAAAGCACGGTAGCCACCACTCCTTCAGGAAACTTTAAGTCCCCGACAGCCACCACATGCTGCATTCGCATGTCATTGTTGCACTTCTTTTTTTGTCCCAAATTAGATCCACTGATGAGTTATTCTCCTGCCCTTAAGGAAGAACCTTGAAACCTTAATGAATTATTGTCTTCTGTAAATCAGTAATTTCACTACCAACTGTAAATGGAATCTGCCAGTGCTGCCTTACTTTCTATGGTTCACCAAAATGTAAACAGATATACACAATAAAAATCTTAAGATTCTTTAGAAATGTAGAACATGTGCCACTTACATATCAGAATCAGAAATATGTTAAATATATGTTAACAGGGTAGACAAATTTATCCTGGAAAAAACACATTTGAAATGAAAACAAGACATAAGGCAATAAGACACACAAAATAGATGAATAGAGAGGCTTAATGTGTTGTACTACAGCAGTTGTTAGTGTGTGCTGAGAATTAGTACCATAAAATAACATGCTAGCATTCAAAACAGTGAATCCTGTCTATTCGTGTAACTCATTCAGTTGCGGGTTCTAACAGTCTGTGTGACTATAATAACTAAATGATGAACTCTCTCTCACAGTCTCTAATCTCCATAATGGTATCAGGCTGGTGGACAGCGAGGCCTTGGCTTGTATCACGTCCTTCTGCTTCCCCTCAGCTGCTGCATCAGTTCAGTGTCTGGCCTGGGTACCCTCTGCACCAGGCATGTTCATCACCGGAGGTAAAGACTGTGTCTATTCTGTGGGGGATGTGTGATCATCATATGTTTAACACTACAGGTTGGACCTGCTGGTATGTGAGACATATGGCTGCCACAATGCCCTCTGTGTATAGATGGATCCTAACTGACATATTAAAGAGTACATTTGGCAACCTAAAACCACAATACTTTGTATCATATGACCATGTAAGATTTATGCATTAAAATGGCAAAAACAACTCCAACTTTGTTCTATACTGTGTTGAGTTGTCTTCTCAAATTATTCCAGAAGTGTCCGAAAATGTTAAAACCAGAGAAATCCACAAGTTGACTTAAGGTAATGCGTAAGACTCAGAGAGTCAGAGTACGAGTGTTGAAGTGAGTCAGAGAATGAGACTACACATTACGTGGAGAAAACTTTAAAACACTAACTTGTCTGCACATTCCTGCCTGAGGCACATCAATAGATTTTCACTGGCAGTGGTGGTTGTTTAATAATGTGTTCACTAAAAGCGTGGCATTTCTCATGCCAGTTTGACCACGAGATCATCTGTGTTAATTGGCGTTACTTGTGTATGTGTTTATTCTGTTACGGTGGGGGTTTTGTTAGGACCCAAATGCAGAGAACGAAGACAGAAAGTAGTGAGAAAAGAGACAGACTGGCAGGCAGGAATGCAGACAGACAGGCAGGCAGACAGGCGAGGTTGACTGGAGCCGGCTCGGAGAAACTCAGGAGAGCAGGCGAGCAGCAAGCAGAGCAGACAGGCGCTGGAGAGTGTGTTAGCACAACTGGCAAAAATATTAAAAACACAAAATACTCAGTGTCAAGAAAACACTAAAGAGCGACGATCTGAAGTCACAGTATGGGATGTAATGATAGCGCCGAAGTGGTGGGGAGACCAGGTGCATAAAGCCGGAGGGTGATGAGTTGATCCAATACAGACGTGCTACTCTGCTGCTGCTGCCACGCCCACAGACACACGCACAGGGAAGGAGCAGGTGAGGGAGAAAGGAGGGGGGAAACGCATATAAGGAGAGCTGAACTCAGAAAACAGAAAATCAAGCCAGACTGCCACAGTTGCACTGTGACATATTTGCCCCAAAAAGGCGTATTTCTAGCTCTGCTTGGTGCTCCCCACACAACATTCATCAGATGTCTTTTGTACTGATTTGACCAGGAGACCCTAGCAGCAAAAATAATATATTGTGTTTTAAGATAGCACATGGAGTTCATAGTAATACCACCCATGCGTTTTGAGAGGAAAAGTTTTAATGACCAAGAAAAATATTCATGACATTTGCATTATGGAAGAGACCTTGATGTGTTTTCAGTTATTTGTGTTTGTCTGTCTGTCAGACTCCCAGGTTGGAGTGTTGAGGGTGTGGAATGTGTCTCGTTCCACTCCTTTGGACAGCTTTAAACTGAAAAAGACTGGATTTCATGCTTTGCATGTCTTTAACTCCCCTCTTGCCAAGAAAGGTAAAACCAAGATGATTTACACAACATCCACATCTCCAGATTTGTGCATCTTAACAACAAGCGCTTGTGTACATTCAAAGTACATTCCTTCAAGTTCTTTATTTTTACAATCAATTACAATTTTGACTTTATCTGAGTATTTATCCATTTTCTGCTCCTTTCTACTTTCATTCCACCACATTTTGGAGGGAAACTTTAGTTGCTAGTTTCACTGCAGATAGAGCCAAATAAATACATTCTTCATTTATTAATTTGATGCATTTATTTTTTGACACTATATCTTTACTTTTACTCGTGTGTGAGTGTTTGTGTGTGTGTGTGTGTGTGCGTCAGCCTCCAGAACATTCCAGAAGAAATTTGAATATGCTTGTGTTTTTTCTTCTTGAATGTAAGCTGTGTGAGACCAGTAGTATTTGTCTTCATTTAAAGAGCTCAGCATCACTCTGTACCTGAAATAAGCTTGAGACTGGCTGTTAAGAAATGTAAGGATTCTCTCCTTTAAGATTTCTAGAATATTTGTTCTCTCTACAGCACAGAGTTCCTGTTCTCCCAGTAAAAGTCAGCACACTAGTTCCACCAGTGAGGCAGTACCTCCCCCAACCCTGTCACAGAATCGAACCTTCTCTCTGCCTCCTGGCCATGCTGTGTGCTGTTTCATGGATGGAGGGGTGGGGCTCTATGACATGGGTGCCAAAAAGTGGGACTTTCTACGAGACTTGGTATTCTATAATATCCTTTGTAAAGTCAGCACATGCTCTCACATGACTGAATGGACAAACCAATAACAGAACATACCCTGCTTTGTGTTAACTTAACTTGTGATTTCAGGAATGTCTTTCTGTGTTTTATCTTGTTTCCAGGGTCATGTAGAGACTATATTCGACTGTAAATTTAAGCCAGATGATCCCAACCTGCTGGCCACTGCTAGTTTTGATGGAACCATCAAAATCTGGGACACAAACACACTAACAGCTGTTTACACCTCCCCTGGTAATGAAGGAGTGGTATACTCCCTGTCCTGGGCTCCAGGTACATTCACTCCACACATCCACACACACAAGCTCATGCAAGCATACAGCACATGCAAAAAATGGCGTGTGAAACCTTTGCAACCAAGAATTGTGGAATGACTCACATGCATTACAACCATGAACGCAGCCTTAACACCCCAGCCCACTAAAGACAAGTACTCAGGCTTCATACTGGTGCTGGAAAACCTTGAAATACTTAATTTTAATGTGGTGTTTTCAAGGTCTGAAAAGTGCTTGGATTTCTGATAGAGTACTTGAAACTGCTTAAAAATTGTAAATGCATTATTTTCATGACAAGTCACTACTTGACTGAACAGTTCAAATTTTAAATAAAGAAATAAAAAAGCAAATAAATGCAACCAGCAGACTGACCCAGCCTCACGCCCCCCTTCGTTTCTGTAACAGCTAGGGAAAGAAAACTGAGACAAGAGAACTTTTAGGGGGCTGTCCAAAAAAATGACTGATGTATATTTAGGATATTTTTAGAATTCAAAATGCAGGTTTACATTACAAAATGCATTGTAATTCCTCCTAAGGTGCTGGAAACGCTTGAAAATGCTTTAAACATGCTTTATTGTGACACAGCCTGGTCAGGTGCATTGTTCAAAATGTGCCCCATCCCAGCAACAACATCTCACTGATTTGTATCATCATGTGAAACTTGATGACCTGTCTGTCGGTGTGTGTTTTAAAGGAGACCTGAACTGCATTGCAGGGGCGACGTCTCGTAATGGAGCGTTCATCTGGGATGTCAGGAAAGGAAAGATCATCACTCGCTTTAATGAGGTTACTTTGACCATCAGTCCAAACTCTCTCTAATGCGGAATCTGTGTGAAAATCACCAGTGTAGCACTGAGCTCAATCGGAGTATTAGTTAAAATGTAGCTGTTGTCACCATGTTTTTTGTACTGTCAATTTAAAAGAATCAAAGTGTTGTTTTCATACCGATTAGAGAAACAGGGCCTTTAAGTGTTTCTCCAATAATGTGTTGTGGACTATGAAACTTCACCTGACTTTCCATTTGCAAGAGGGGAGGAGATGATTCTCAAAATGTTTGGGTGACCTGTTCCTCTAAAAATGTACACCTCTCTGTCATCACCAGCATGGTAAGAATGGTATATTCTGTATATCATGGAGCCATAAAGATTCTAAGAGGATTGCTACCTGTAGTGGAGATGGATTCTGGTAAGTTCTCATCTTCTCTACTTTTCTGACAAGAGTTTGTTCTATTATAAAGGAAAGCATAATATGTGTTTTTCATAGAGAGTCTTGCATTTAAATTTTTTTTTTTTATTGTACTGACAACAGTATCATCCGGACCATTGATGGTAAAATTCTCCACAAGTACAAACATCCTGCTGCTGTATTTGGATGTGACTGGAGCCAGAACAACAAGTAAGACCTCAGTACATCGGCCATATTTCTCAGTGGGGTTGACACTATGCATTAGAAGGTCACCTCATGCTGCAGCTGGGTACGACTGGCAGACCTTTTTAACTATTGTTCTGTCAAGCGGATTAATAGTGTCAAAATAAAAGTGTTTTGTGATCTGGTAGTTGCTTACACATGGCCACGGTTTTATACATAACCTCCTGCCTTTCTCGCTCCCTGTAGGGATATGATCGCGACAGGCTGTGAGGATAAGAATGTCCGTGTGTACTACCTGGCCACCAGCTCTGATCAGCCTCTGAAGGTCTTCACTGGGCACTTAGCTAAAGTATTCCATGTTCGCTGGTCTCCACTCAGAGAGGGGATACTCTGTTCTGGATCAGATGATGGGTGAGTTCAGACACAGAGGGCTAGAGCAATGCAGGCTGGTCAAGATGAGATGAACATCCTGCTTTGGTGCAAATACAAATATTAAACATAATGCATATACAAAAAAATGTGTGAATTACAGAATATAGACATTGTGTTTTAACAGCCTGTAGGAATTTATTGGCAATTATGAAGCATGTAATGTATGTCTTCTCAAAGACTTAATGGAATGGAAATCTGCAGTGAGTCTGGAAAATTTCACAATGAGAAAGATCCTAAGTCTCTTTTCATTGCTACTGTAAATCAATGTTTGAGTTTTTTGAGGACAACATATGCACATGCTAGCTAGATCAAGACCATTATGATAGGAGGTGGTGGTGCTCATAGATAGATATATAGATAACTATAGTAATCCCTGAGGTCATCATAGCAGCAAGTACAATCAAAATATAAGGGCAAAGATAGAAACAATAAGCAGCAATAAAGGACTATATACAATATGCAATAAATAATAAAATACTATATACAATAAAATGCGTAAGAGTTTATAAAACTAGATAAAATGCTGAGGTAAATACGATAAAATGCTGAGGTAAGTGGAACATAAGTTGCAGGAGAATAAGGTGCAGGGCTCATACCACCTTTTTCCACAGGGGCTGCCAGAATAAACAACAAATGAAAGTTCCTTGTAGCTGGTATAATACACCTGCAGATTATATGTTCCAAATTTCATGCATTAGTCCTTGAAGTCATCATTTCAAATGAATTCAAAAAATATTCCATGTGTGTCTGTCTGTACAGTACTGTTCGTATATGGGACTACACACAGGACGCATGTATTAATGTGCTGGGTGGTCATAAAGCTCCAGTCAGAGGCTTGATGTGGAACACAGAGGTTCCCTACCTGCTCATTTCAGGTAATGCCACCACATGTACTGTTTGATTTTCCAATTGTTTGCTTTTATAGAGACATGTTTGGAATCAGCACATCATCATTGTCTATATTGTTGAGCAACACTGTTGTGTTCTTGTTTGTCTATCCAGTGAACTCCACACAGGCCAAGAGATAATTGAAAATCTGTTGTTGTATCAATATACTGTATACAGACATCTTTGATTTCAAGTGACATAACAGCTGTCATCATTTTTACAATGCCTCACAAAGTAACAGAGCACAGAGGAAGTGACCTCCATGTCTATGATATGGGTGGGTTTGAGGTTTATCTGTAGTACGGACTGGCTCTGTAAAATTGTATAAGAGAGCTGCATGAAGGGAACTAAGGAGCCAGTAGCTCTGCTGTCAGTCAAACACATTTCAGTTAGATTTTGTCACAGTTGCCTGATGCTAAGAAAGATGGTGCCTACATCTAAAACTTTATTATACATATCAATACTCTATGGTAACCTCTATAAAATGCAATGTAACATTTGATAAGGAAATAACTAATAAGTAATGAGACTTACAGTGATTTAAAAGTTACACTCTTAATGCTCCCACTGACTGTGCCTCTTTAGTAACATCTAATGGCAGCTGTAGGAAACTGCAACGACTTCTCTGTAATCCTTAGTGTTACTTAGGAATTTCAGGTTTACCACCAGTTGGTTAAATCTCAAAAAGATTTCTCGGAAGACCTTTACCCTCATATTATAACAGTGTTTCCTACATGTATCTTACATCACAACACTAGTCCACACCTTGCTGCATACAAATTGTTGCAGAGACATGGTAATCAAACTGATCACAGCTAGATATACTGGGCTTTCAGGGATGTGCACATGATTATAGAGGGGCAGGGGCTCAAAGTCAGGAAAGGGCAGTATGTGCGCGCTGCAAATTTTTTTTTGAGGCCTTAATAACACAATATGTAGATTAATTAATGTAAAATTAATAAACAAAGTACTTATAGAAAGCTAACTACATAGCTGTGTATCCTGTGTAGCTGTGAGTGATATGCAATTGACATTTCTTTTGTGTCAACAAATTATTGTCAACATGAGTCTATTCACATCATCATAATACGGAGGATTGGAAGACATGCAATTCAGCTGCAATTCTTTAAAAGCAATAAAACACTGGTTTATTATAAGGCTATTTATTGGAGGGCAAGTGCAAACTAGAAATACAGGCTGCACATCTAAACATGTGACAAAACCAAGAAATGACTACTGTGGACTGTAAGGAGGAACAGCAATGTTTACAACAGCAAAGTCACAGTAAACTCAATATCTGGAAGAAGTTTAAGATTTGTGGCAAGATAAACAGTCGACACAGACATTTTAACTGTCATTAACAAGCAGTTAGCTTAACAAGCACAAATGGGCGCTCTTCTGAAATATAACTCATATTTAAACATGTTAAATACAGTGGAAGGCGACGTTGTTAGCCCCCAGCAAAGGAAGTTATGGTAGATGTATTATAACTCCAAAGGTTCAATCGCTCTACTGTCACGTCTCATCTATGTGCATGGTGGAGTTTGATGAGGCAGCTCTCCTCTCCTCTCCTCTGAGAAAGAAGGAGAGAAGAGAAAGAAAGAGAGAGAAAGAGAGAAGAGAGACGCGAGAGAGGAGAAAAGAGAGAAAGAGAGAACGAGAGCGAAAGAGCGAAAGAGAGAGCGAAGAGAAAGAGATCGCGAGAGAACAGAGCAGAGAGAGAGAGAAGACGCCGAGCTATAGTCCGCAGATCGCTCAATATCAGGAGCGATCTCGCTCTCTCTCCCTCTCCCTCTCATCCATCTATCTCTCTCCCTCTCATAGTACATATCTCTCTATCTGCTCTCTCTCTCTCTCTCTCTCCCTCTCTCCCTCTCTCTCTCTCAATTCAATTTCAGTGTGCTTTATTGGCATGAATGTTTGGTGAATAATATTGCCAAAGCTTCAAGGATGACACAATTCATTAAATAGAATAACATAGATAGATAAATAAAAAGGAAAAAGAAATGGCAGAATGGCAAAATGGCATAGAAGTAATTAACATTTGTTGAGAATCAATAAGGAAAGAAACAATTAACAAGAATATATTAATTCAATAAGGTGCAAATCAAATGTAAAAAGAATAATAATAAAAAAATAAATAAAATTAAATTAAATAAATAAATAAATTAAAAAAAAACAAATAAAAACAACAACAAAGAAACAGATCAAGAACAAAAACCCCAAACAAACAAACAAACAAACAAACAAACAAAGAGCCCACATGGAGTAGAGGAGGTGATTGGTGAGTGAGGAGACAGGCTGCTGTCATGTGTTGTTGTGCTGCTCGTCTCTCAGGCTGTGACAGGCTCTCACATATCTGGCTGCTTCTATGGCGCTGACACTGTTTTCTCCAAGTACATGTTGCATTTTTATCTGGTCAGACAGTGAATCAAAGTCTTGGAGTTTGCATTCAATTTGTTTAAAGAACTTTGTTCTAATGTCTTTG
The DNA here is from genome assembly GCF_900880675.1 of Sparus aurata. Taxonomy (NCBI): domain Eukaryota; kingdom Metazoa; phylum Chordata; class Actinopteri; order Spariformes; family Sparidae; genus Sparus; species Sparus aurata. The sequence goes on along the minus strand of NC_044187.1, from coordinate 38,925,892 downwards.
TATGCGCTACACTGTAGCAGGAAATGTGTCTCAGTCTCCAGCTGTCTGTGTGGACAGAGCCGACACAGCCGGGCCTCTCTGGGTGTCGGCCCGTCTCTATGGCCAGGCTGTGGTCACTGAGTCTGTACATGGTTAAAGTCTTTCTCAGTTTCCCATCAGTCACGGTGGTCAGGTACTCTGCCAGCGTGTACTGTCTGTTTAGATCTGAATAACATTGAAGTTTGCTTTGAGTTTTTGTGCTGGATGTCCAATAGTTAATGTAATTTTTCTTTCTCTTTAGCTATAATCTGGTTGGTCCAGATTGTGTGGGGGCGGTCCTGAGGCCTGGTGCTGTTAGAGGAGGTGAGCCTCAGGACCAGCTGGCTGAGGGGACTCCTCTCTATCTGCTCCTCTTGAAGATGGAGAGCTTTGTAGTGGTAGGAGTTTGGCTCACTAGCTTTTAGGTGTTTGTAGAATTTGATTGCTCTTTTTTGTATCCTAATTAAAAGGGGAAATTGGCCCGGTTCAGCTCTGCATCCGTTGTTGGGGGTGTTCCTGTGGACTCTGAGGATGCTCTTACAGATCTCAGTGTGCAGGGTTTCTATTGGGTTTTTGTCCCATTTTTCAAAGTTTTGGTTTACAAGAGGACCCCACACTTCACTGCCATAAAGTAGGATTGGTTCAATTATAGATTTGAATATTTTCAGCCAGATTCTAACAGGTATATCGATTTTTGAAGACTTCTTTATAGCGTAGAAAGCCCTTCTTCCTTTGTCTCTGAGATCATTCACGGCCAGATTGAAATTCCCTGTTGAAGTCATCTTTAGTCCTAAATATGTGTAGCTGTGTGTGTGTTCTATGTCAGTGGAGCCCAGTAAGAACCTGTGTGGGTTTCCCTGACTCCTGGGTCGTTTCTGGAAGACCATAATTCGAGTCTTTTCCAGATTGACTGTCAGGGCCCAGGTCTGACAGAAGGTTTGCAGATGATCCAGTTGTTGTTGTAATGCCTCTTTAGATGGAGCGAGCAGTATCACATCATCTGCAAACAGTAGACATTTAATTTCTGTGTCAGACAGGGTGACACCAGGGATCTCTGACTCTTCCAGGGATTTGGCCAGTTCATCAATATAAATGTTAAACAGGGTGGGGCTCAGACTGCAGCCCTGCTTCACTCCTCTACTTTGGGGGAAGAAGTCAGTTTCCATGTTGCCAATTTTCACAGCACATTTATTATTTGTGTACATTGTTTTAATGATATCGTAGGTTTTCCCCCCGACACCTTTCTCAATCAATTTCAGGAACAGACCGTTATGCCAAATGGAGTCAAATGCTTTTTTGAAATGTACAAACCAAGAGTGAAGTCTGTTGTTGTTTTTGTGGACGTGTTCATTAATGAGAGTGTGGAGGGTGTAGATGTGGTCTGTAGTTCGATGTTGTTGTGTAAAACCAATCTGACTCTTGCTCAGGACATTGTGCTCACTGAGGAAGTTTTGCAGTCGACTGTTTAAGATGCTGCAGAATAACTTCTCCAGGTTGCTGCTGACACATATGCCTCTGTAACTGTTTGGATCAAATTTATTTCCATTTTTAAAGATTGGTGTGATGATTCCTTTGCACCAGATTTCAGGGAAATGTCCAATGTTTAGAACCAGATTGAATAATTTTAATATCGCGATGTTGAATTTATTGTCACTAAATTTCAACATTTCATTTAAAATGCCATCAGGACCACTGGCCTTCCCTGGTTGTAGGGCCTGGATTTTAGCCTGCAGCTCCTCTTCAGTAATTTGGTAGTCTAAAGGGTTTTGACTGTCTTTAACGACTGATTCTAGAGTTCGTAGTTTGTTGAGGAGATCATTTTGGGCCGAATTCAGTGTAATAGAGCTATACAGGTTTTCAAAGTGTTGTTTCCATATTTCACCATTTTGAATAGCCAATTCTTCCGTCTGTGGTTTGCTGAAAGAGTGCCATTTTTTCCAGAAATCATTTGAGTCGATGGACTCTTCGATTACATCAAGTTGATGCTGTTCATGCTGCTGCTTTTTAGTTCGGAGTGTTCTTCTGTATAATTTCAGTGTCTCCCAATAATGGAGGCAGAGCTCAGGGTTGTCAGGTTGTCTGTGTTTTTGATTTGATAAACTCCTGAGTGTTTTTCTCAGATGTCTGCAGTCTGTATCAAACCACTTTTCACTGGTTGACATTTTTGATCTGTGGTGTTGACATTTTTTCAGGTTGGATAAATGTGCTGCGTTGTCAAATATGTTGTTCAGACTCTGTAAAGCCTGATTCAGGCCATTGTCACTGTGGGGATATGAGGTGGAAAGACAATGGTCTAATTGAGATTGAATTGTTTGATGTCTGATTGCTTTCTGGTAGTCATCCTTGCTTTTGGTCGTCCATCTATAAGGTTGTTTTGTATAGTTCAATTTAGTGGGTTCTGCTGCGTGAGGGTCTGTTACTGTCTTTCTAATGTAGAGTGTTATTTTACTATGGTCAGATAGGGGTGTGAGGGGGCTGACTGTGAATGCTCTCAGACAGAAGGGGTCCAGGTCTGTAATGCTATAGTCTACGGTGCTGTTGCCAAGAGGACAGCTGTGTGTGTAGAGACCATAGGAGTCCCCTCGAAGCAGACCGTTAACCATGTACAGACCCAGTGTTCGACACAGCTGCAGTAGTTGCTGCCCGCTTTTGTTGACAGTTTTGTCAAAGTTGTTCCTGTGGGGGTAAGAAGGGAGGGGGATGCTGATCTGGCCAGGTACTGTATATGTTTGTCTCCCTGTGGGGTAATAGAATCTGGTTCTATACCAGTCCTGGCATTAAGGTCCCCACAGATCAGTACACTTCCCTGGGCCTGGTAGTGACTGATCTCATCTTCCAGAATGGAGAAACTGTTTTCATTGTAGTAAGGGGAGTCTGATGGGGGGATGTATGCTGCACACATGAATATGTCTTTATCAGTGGCAACTACTTCTCTTTTTATTTTGATCCAAATTGAAAATTCGCCTATTTTGATTAACTGTATTGAGTGTACAAGGTTTGCCTTATACCAAATCAGCATTCCTCCTGAATCCCTGCCCTGGGTTACTCCTTTCAGTTTGGTGGATGGGAACACTATCTCTCTGTAGCCTAAGGGACAACCAGTGGGCATGTCTCCTCTACTCCAAGTCTCCTGCAAAACTAACACATCTGTATCTCCTAACTCTCTGGTGAAGTCTGGGGTTCTGCTCTTGAGGCCAAAAGCAGAGGACCTCAGACCCTGGATGTTCCAGCATGAAATAACGAGGGATTTAGATTTCATTTATCTAAACAAAGAAAAAAACCTCAAAAAGCATTCAATGTTAAAATGAGATAAACTTCCAAAAACACATTAACTATATCAGTATCAATTTCAAATTTCAGTTTCAATCCATTAATATGAAATAACATTTTTTTTTTTTTTCAGAACACAACACTGTTTTTTTTTTCTTTTTAAGAATAAATAGATAAATAAAGAAATGTATAAAAAGATAAATGAATAAATAAATACATTTGCCTATTGTGGTACCTGACCTATCAGGTGAGAGCAGAGCAGGCCGAGCATCTGCTGGATGTCTCTCAGCTCGTTGTGTGGGGGTGTGGGGGTGGGCTCAGGGGCAGGGGGGGTGGTGAGGGTATGGCCTGCTGCTCTCCTCACTGCCTGAGCATAGCTCAGTGGGCCAGGGTGTAGCTCCTGTCGCTGGGGTTGGGGTGGGACCCTTGGGGGCAAGAGTGGCTCTGGTCTGGTTTGAGGGGGATTATAGCTGCTCTGGTGGGGTCTTAGTGGGACATGGTGTGAAGGAAGGTGAGGATGATCTGGTCTCCATTGGGGTGGTCTGGTTGGTGGTCCAGTGGGCGGCCTTGTTGGTCTGAGGGGGTTGTGGGTCGAGCTGCTCCTTCTGTGGGGTGTTGATTGGTCTCTGTTGAGAGCGACGTCTTTCAGTGTCCGGGCGAAGATGGGGACTTTGTTTTTAAACAGGGGGACATGGTCGTAGAGACAGTTGACATCCAGGGTGGGGTGGTGGGCCAGGTGGACGTTGGGCCTTAGGACACAGTCTCTGGACATGCTGCTGTTGATCCTGTGTTGATCCTCTCTGTCTGTCTCTGTCTCTCTCTCTTGCGCTCTCTCTCTCTCTCTTTCACAATTCAGTTTCAATTCAAAAGGCTTTATTGGCATGACATTTAACATGCGTTGCCAAAACACAATTACAACAATCATAACAATAATACTATTCAACAAAACAAAAGACATAAAACAATATATGTACATGTAATATAGGTAATATATATATATATATATATATATATATATATATATATATATATATATATATATATATATATATATATGTATATATATATATATATATATATATATATATATTTATATATATACATACAGGGCTTTCCACTAAGACACAGACTAGCCAGCCATAATAAATAAGTAGCCAGCCGGGGGGGGGGGGTAGTACGATCTTATACACTGGTCTAATGTTACATTATTAATATTATTATTACATTATTATTATTATTCTTATTATTATTAGCCTAAGTGTGCCTGCAGAACAGGCAGCCTATATTAATTTCTCAGACATTTGCTCTATTATTATTATTATTATTATTATTATTATTATCATCATCAGCATCAATATCTACTCTATATATTATATTACTATTATTACAAAATATCGCATCTTCTTTTATTCATTAGTGTAACTAAGTATGCCAGACGCTAATGCACCAATAAAAACTGTGATTTGCGCACTGAAAATATGAATAATAGGCTATACAAGCTCACATAATATTGCATCATGAGGCGTTCTGGGCTTGTAAATATCTTATTGTCGGTGCATGACACCTTCACAGTCTGCAGTGGTGGCTACACAATTAAACACTCAGTGAACGTTTCTCCCTTAGCAACTAATGAAAATACACTCTTAGAGTCCGTTTGGTTTCATTTGTACAACCGACAGTGTTTTTTGATGCCAGCACGTGTCGCAGGTATTGCTAAATGGACGCTGGAAGAGAAGAGTGGATTACCGGTGACAAAATAAGCGTATTATGGTGAGCCCTGCTTCTCGCCTCCGACGGCCGACACACTGACTCCGCTGAGTGCGCGCGCACACACACCGCGTGTCGGGGCCGCGGATGAGTTTCTCTCCCTTGTGATCAATGAAGTCGGCGATGATCGGAGTAATTTGTGATTATTATCAGTACAAGCACAGCGAATCACAATTTTAATGAGTGCGGTTCAGTTTGACATTATTGTCAGTCTGTTAGAAAAACATTTAACTTTATTAAAATCGAAAAATAATAGTCATTAAAGTAGCCGGCTGGAGTTAACTGTGGCTATATGGCCGGCAGCCGGCGCTTGTGGAAAGCGCTATAACATAGATTGAAAATAGAATGAAATAAAATGAAGCGATGTTAGTATTTGGGACAATACAACTAGTGGTAATATAGATAAGTAAAATGATAATAAATAAATACATTTAAAAAATGAATAAATAAATAATCATTAAAATAAATAAATAAATAGAATAAATAAATAAATAAATAAAAGGAGATGGTGGCGGTATAAATGTCTATCTGACTATATATCTATGTCCTACTGATTGTCTCTTTTGCTGTGGCAGGAAGTGACATATTTAGCAGCCAACACTGCATGAGGGGTAATTTCTCCCTTTCTGTCAAACCTCCGAATTCAGGGCATTGTTTTTCAAATTGTGGAAATAACTCCTCTCTGAGTGTCTGTACTTGTGACAGGAGCCTCTTTCACACTGCCGTTTGCATGCTGGGATCCTGCGCCAATTCTCCACACCCTCCTCTGAATCATTTATTTTTGTTAACATATTTATCAATTAGTGTGTGTAGGGTGAAAATGTGGTCAGCTGTTCTATAGTTTGGAAGGAATCCAATCTGACTTTTGCTTAAGACACTGTGCTCGGTGAGGAAGTCCATAATTCTTGAGTTTAGAATGCTGCAGAATAACTTCCCCAGGTTACTGCTCACACAGATGCCTCGTAGTTGTTGGGATTGAATTTGTCTCCATTCTTAAAGATGGGTGTGATCAGCCCTTCACTCCAGCTTTCAGGGAAATGACCCACACTAAGTACCAAGTTCAATAGCCAATTTGCATTTTCTGGTGGTATATTTCAACATCTCATTTAAGATGCCAGCAGGCCCGCACGCTTTTTTGGGCTGCAGAATCTTGAGTTTGTCCTCCAGTTCTAATTCTGTGATGTAATCCAGTGGGGTTTGATCATTTTAATGACTCTTTCAAGATCTTTATGTTTTTCTGAATATCTGCTCTTGAGCTTGATTCTTTGGCTGTTTTCTATAGTGATCTTCAAAATGATATTTCCATGTATCTCCATTTTGAATGGGCTGTTCGTTGTACCATTTCTTGGTAAATAAGTTCCAATTTTCCCAGAATTTATTTGACCCTAGAGACTCTTCAATCAGTTGTAATTGGTTTTGTAGATATTGTTCTTTTTTTGTTCTCAGTGTGTTTTTATATTGTTTTAGAGTCTCACAGTAACTCAGGCGGAGCTCCTGGCTGTCTGGATTCCTGTGTTTTAGATTTGAGACTTTTCTTAATGTCTTCCTGATGGTTTTACAGTCTGAATCAGACCACCTCTCCCTGTTCATTTTCTTCGGTTGTTTTGTTTTGCATTTTAAGTTTGATAATGAGGCCAAATGATGGAATACGTGGTTAATGTCTACCAGACACAGCTCTACACCTTCTGTATTCTGAGGGTAGCTCTGGACCAGGAAGGAGTCTAGAAGAGACTGGATATCTTCACTGACCATTGTGTCCTGGTACTTTGCCTGGCTGTTTTGTGCCAATCTGTATCTTTTCTTTATTTTGTACAGTTTACATGGCTCAGAACATGTGTTACCTGTGTCTGCTCTTTTCAGATACAAGGTGATCTGAGAGTGATCTGATAGAGGTGTTTGTTCTTTCACCGTGAAGGCTCTCAAAGAGGTTAAGTCTAAGTCTGTTATAGCATAATCAACAGTGCTGCTGCCAAGGTTTGAACAATATGTATACTGTCCAAAGGAGTCCCCTCGCAGCCTTCTATTGACAATGTACAGACCCAGCTCTCTGCAAAGCTGTAAGACTTGTTTTCCACTCCTGTTTGTGTTTTTGTCATAATTATTCCTGTTGGGTATAATATTCTCTGTGTGAGAGACAGAGTGGAGCTGCAGCGGACAGAGAAGCGGCTTTATAGGCTCAACACACTCACAACACTGTATTACGTACGAAATGCGTACGGTAGATCAGCGTGGCGTTTTTATACCACCGTTTTTTTTTACATCCCTTTGCACAATAGGAATTTATTTATTCATTAAAAAAAACACACAAAAAGGGCACTTTATAATACAAGGCAAAAAGGGCAGGGGCTCAAGCACCCCTTGGGCCTTACGTGTGCACGTGCCTGCTGGGCTTCATATACAGCGTTTCATGGATGTTTAACCGAAAGATTGATGGCAAGAGAAGGCACATCTACAGAATTTGTGGATGTTTGTACAACCCTAGTTTAAAAAAAGGTTAAATACTGTGTAAAAAAGAAATAAAATTAAACAGAATGTAATCATTCAAGAACTGTGTTGACTGACTACAGTGTTAAAAGGGTTTCGGATTACAGGTTGCAATCACCTTTATTCAAAGTGTTGAACCTCTCCCCATCTGTGTTTTCGCACGACTGAGCCTTGTGAGGATGCTCCATTCATACCCAAACAAGTGTTTTTGGAGCATTCCACAACTTATGTTGTTGTTTCTTCTGTCTGTTGTTGCTCATCCTTCAACTTTTTTTAAACGTGTTGCTGCATCAAATTTAGAGTGAAAAAAAAATAAAAATCTATTGTTGAGATCAAACAATAGATATATTGCCTTTGTACTGTTTTCAGTTGATTTCATATAAAAAGTAATTAGTATGGAGCCCCAGAAATGACATGGTAAAAAAAAAACTAAAGTTGTGGCCACAATATAGCTATAACATGCGAACGAAATACTGGTTCATGTGCACAAAATACTAATTTGTGACCATGAAGTAGTGCGCATGAAATACTAATTAATAATATTTCTATCATTCCTGGACAGCTGGAGCTGCTGCACACACAAATGAGTTTATGGCTACACATTAGCACAACAAAACAACGTGTAGTAACACGATGAGGATAAAAAGTTTGTAAGTCGGGTGAGACGTCAGTAGCTACCCGTTGTAACAAAGTATAGATCATTGGCCTAACTAAATAACTGCCTAAATGCGGGATAACAAGATATTGACTAGAACAGAATAAGAAAAGACACTTACTTCAAGGACATCACGTAGGCTATTGCAGTTTTTAGAGAAAGTGTGCATGATTTCCTTACCCAGCTGTCCAGGAATGATATTAATATTATTAATCAGTAATGCAAATTTTATTACAGTAAAGAAAGAGGACATTTTTTCTTTTTTTGATTCACAGTCCAGCTCTATATGCGATGTATGGTATTGTGCTTTAGGTTGCTGGCGTTTTACTGGCAGGTGTATGGTGTAGAATAGGCTGCCCATTAAAGTGATAGGGTATACTGTCAGAGTGTTTTGAACTGACGTTGTAAAATGTTGTGTTTTTGTAGGTTCTTGGGATTATACAATCCGAGTGTGGGACACAAGAGATGGCACATGTCTAGATACAGTCTATGACCACGGAGCTGATGTCTACGGTAGGACAGAATCATAGAATGAAACAAACTATGAAACTATCATTACTGTAGATACACATCAGGCGGTCACCTACAGTGTGTGATGAATGGCCATATAAAAAGACAATAAAAAGTTCAATGAAGTGTTGTACTGTCAAATTTAACATACAGTAAACACGTTTTGTTTTATGTACCTGAGCCCTCTACCTGCTGTACTTCTATAAAGACAAGTACTTACAAGTCGGTGTACGTGTCTGTAGGTTTGACATGTCATCAGAGTCGTCCTTTCACCATGGCCAGCTGTAGCAGAGACAGCACAGTGAGGCTGTGGTCTCTCACACCCCTCATCTCTCCACTGCTGCTTAACATCCTCACCGAGCAGCCTTGGGAAAAGATCATAGGAAACACAGGTGAGAACAACTCCTCATGTCTTGTATTTCATAGCACTATGTTCTGAAACCTCATTTAAGCATGCTGGCTGTGTGCTTTCTGCAGACACAGCGATGGTTCCTGGCTCACTGCCGCTGCTCTGTGGGAAAGTGTCCCGAGATATCAAGCAGGAGTTGGATAAACTGAGCATAGACATCAGGGCCAAGAAACTGCGCTGGTTTTCTGAATGCTTTTCGGTAAATATGTTCAGAATTCTCATTTATTATTGCTGATTTTAAAGGGCATATACTACTACTGCCTTTCTGCATCGAGTGATGTCCATGTTTTGCTCCATCGACGGTGATATGCCGTGGTTTCTCTCTTGTGACAAATGTACTTATTGTAAGTCGCTTTGGACAAAAGCATCTCCTTAATGTAAATGTAAATGTGAATTTAAATGTCACTTAATTGCTAAGTGGCATTGTGGGTCATATAGGCACCAGGTTTTTGAATCTCTGTACTCTCAAACAACTCATGTGTGGAACAGGCTGAGGCATTTGTTCACGCCGAGTGGCTCGAGAGCGGCGTGGACACCGCTGTTAGCAGTTAGCTGTTAGCTTTTAGCTGCTCGCTTTAGCGCTAAGAGCGTAGCGTCCAGGTTAACTGTTGACACATGTTACCACCGAGAGTGAGATACAGGTATGGGCTTTCCTATGAACCATTGTCGCTACTGGTGTTTGTATCACAGGTTGATCTGGACGTCTCACGATTTGCCACAGCTGATTGACCTGACGCTGAGCTCGGGCTGGATGTCAACGTACTCTGCAGACTGTTTGACCAGCAGGCTGTATGACAGTGTACAGTTTTCACACTGACTTAGCTTCAGCTTAATAACGATGTATGCGGCTCGGAACGATGGCTTTCAGTAACCATTTGAACAGTGCGGAATGAAAAATACCCGATGGTAACCTGTGTCACAAGGTAACCTGAACGCTGCGCTACAGCGAGCAGCTGACAGCTAACATAAGAGCTAAAAGGGGTCTCCACTCCGCTCTCGAGCCGCTCAGCATGAACAAATGCCTCAGCCTGTTCCACCCATGAGTTATTTGAGAGTACAGACATTCACGACAAAGATATGAGACCGACAACATGCACTTTGGACGATTTGTGCTCTGTAGCGCTCGTCTAGAATACACATATACATGACTTGGAGCGATGAGCAGAATGTTTTTCCTGGTTAGCGGACATGGCTGAGGACCCCTCTCTCTCCAGACGGGATTCTCAAACCACACCACCAGCACACCTGGGACCCTCGCAAGTTAAAATGAACGCCAGTCAAATTCATAACTAAACCAGAGCTACATGAACAAATGTCAACAACTGCAGCTAACAGTTAGCTGAGCGGGCTTGCTTGGTAGCCAGCAACATTCCTGTACAGTGTACAGGAATCAGCGCCGCTAGTAAGGCAGAAGTAGTAGACCCTCATTGAGCACACTCCTGTAACCAATCATGCTCTTGACTGAGGTTAGGACCTCCTACCTCCTCATTTACATATGGACACAGAAATACAGAAATAAATAAATGTAGGTGAACAGAAATACAGAAATACAGAAATGTAGGTGAACAGAAATACAGAAATAAATAAATGTAGGTGAACAGAAATACAGAAATACAGAAATGTAGGTGAACAGAAATACAGAAATAAATAAATGTAGGTGAACAGAAATGTAGAAATAAATAAAAAGCATTTATTCTATACTTTTTTTTTTTTTTACTTTTATCTATTTATTTCAGTATTTATTTCAGTATTTATTTATTTATTCATTTATTTATGCATTTATCTATTTATGCACTTATTTATTTATACATTTATTTATTTCAGCATTTATTTATGTATTTATTTATTTATGTATGTATTTATTTATGCATTTATGCATTTATTTATTTATTTATACTTATGTCAGGTTTGGTCCTCCATACAAGCCAGCCGTGGTTCGCGTTTGCTTGGTCAAATCAGCCGCACGTTGTTTTCTAGTGCGCGAATCTACTAACATTTACGGTAATCATAATGACACCGCTCTGAAGAGCTGCTGGTAGTGACAGTGGGGCAGACTGCAGTCACACAGTCAGACCCATGAAAATTACAATACTTTTACAGTAATTATTCCCGGTAATAAACTGAAGGTATCGCGAAGGTATGTGTCCGGATTTCAAAGTAAAGGACAACAGAAAAAACGTAAGGATATTTCACTCAACTTTGACGTGGAATAAAAAGCTTATTTTCCATAAGTAGTCTATGATTCATATACTGCTGAACTTAGTACTTCCTAGACTACTTGCATGCATAATATGAAGTGAAATAAACAATTCATTCAGTGTGCAGGGCCATCGGCTAACGTTATCAGCTAGCCTGCCTGACAATATGACAGCGTTAGATATCTAACACCATCACACAAATTAGTCAACGTGAACTAAGTTAGCAAGCTTTATGTTTAATTGAAATATCAAACAGAGTAGGCTAATAACATGACACCAATCATTTTAATGCTGTAGTTAACAACAACTCCACCACTGCTCCCTGGCTTGCTGGCGGCCATGACTTGCTTGTCAGAAAGACGTCGTTGGTGTAGACACTTGTCACTCAAACATGTCTGACCAATGGGGAAGCACCCGCCCACTGCGGGATGTTGGTGTCAAAATAATTCAATAAAAAAAAAAAAACGACTTCAAAACTTTTTTCACTTCATTCAAAAAAAAATCACTTCAAATCGAAAAAAATATTTTCAATAAAAAACAACAACACTTCAAATGTTTTTTTGTTTTTTTTAGGGGGGGATTCAATTTTATTTTTGCATTTCAACAGTTTTTTCTTTGATTGAAAATATTTTTTTTGATTGAAGCAACTTTTTTGGGATTGAATAATTAAGACACAAATGTCCTACCCATATAATATGGCCCAAACACAAAAAGATTACTTCAATCAAAGAAAACATTTTCAATAAAAAAAAAGTGTTCAAATGCAATTTTTTGAGTCTCAAATATTTTTTTGCATTCAAACACTTTTTTTTCTATGATTGAAAGGGTTTTTTTTTGATTGAAGTGATTTTTTTTATGGAAAATATTTTTTTTTGTTTGAAGCAACTTCTTTTTTGATTGAATAACAAAGACACAAATCTACCTTCATACCTCTGCTGGCCTTTAAAGGCAACTTCAGGCTTTTATTTTCTTCTGAAATCTCAGCTCATATAAAATTGTTAATAAGTAATAACAGATAAGGCATTTTAAAGTACCTGATATATTAGTAATGCAGCGTTCTTAATGTTCACTTGCAAGGAGCTCTTATAGCTAAGAACAAACTGTCTGTGTGTAGATTGTGAGATTGAGGTTAACTGTCATTACTACAGTAATGTTACATATTGTCCCTAGCCTAGAGTTTTACCATAAGTGCAGCTCTGTTCTTTCTGCATGAGGCTCATTTTAAATGTTTGACTTCTGAATGTAATTTGAAGGTGAGTCAACAGATGGCTCTCTCCTGCACACTATTTCACATTTGTTTAAAGGAAATGTGCATTAAACACAGAAATTAGAAGAGAATAGGCCTTGATACAGCCCCTTTACACTAAAAGGACATGTAGAAATCATTCTGTTGATTCATTAAAAGCCAGAGAGAAGAGAACTCCATCCATCCATTGTCTGTAACCCACTATATCCCTTTTATGGGGTTGTGGGGTTTTTGCTGGAGCCAATCCCAGCTGTCCCTGGGCGAGGGCAGGGTACACCCTGGACAAGTCACCAGCTTATCACAGGGCCCTCACTGATGGCAGAAGTGCAAACTGCACACCATGAGCAATTTGGGGTTTGGTGTCTTGCTCAAGGACACTTTGACATGCAGCTCAGCTCAGTCCAGAGATGGGATTTGAACCAGCGACCTTCCGATCACTAGCCGACCTGCTCTACCTGTTGAGCTACAGCCACCCCAACTCAAGCCAGATAATAAGAATTTTCAGGTTTGATTTGAACTAGAAATACTTAACACAAGGTGTACAACTGCATTCCCAACCATCTCTCCCTGGTCACTTTATGTCTTTAAATCTTTGTCATCATTGATCGCTGCATGTGGTGGAACACTGCATCCACAGCAACAATAACAGAGCCTTCTGTTTGATTCTGAATACATCTGTGGATGCCTCATCCTGCACCAGCCTCCAGGAGGCAGCAGTAACGTGTGGGACTTGGTGTCAGTCATCAACGGCCAGGATGACTCACTGCTACCAGCCAGCTACAGCAAAGGAGTGATGCACATGAAACACCTGCTCAAGTTTAAAACGGTACGTAGCTCTTATACAGATTATCATGAGAAAGCACACCGTGAACTTTCAATCAATCAATCAACTTTATTTATAAAGCACTTTTCATACATGAGTATGTAGCACAAAGTGCTTTACACAGGAAACATAAGACAATAATAAAGAAAGCCCCTCCCTCCCACCCTCCGTACTATATACATGCACACATACGTACACACACACACACACACACACACACACACACACACACACACTTACTACAGGAAATAGGGAGACATGGCAAGGCACTGAGGATTGAGGAAACACCACCTTTGGGGCCGTCCACACTGGGAGGAGTCACAGGCTGTGCCACGGGGGGCACCAGTGCCCAGGCCCCCTGACCCTGACAGACAACGACTGGCTGGGCCAAAGGGACCCAGGGACAGCACCCCCAGCAGCATCCCAGACACAGCTCCCAGTGTGGAGGACCCCCCTGAGGAAACTCTGGAGTTAACCCTTAAAAACTAAAAACATAAGATAGGATAAAAACCCTGACAAAAGATAATTTAAAGAAGTGAACAGTTAAAAGGATAAAATGCATAAGATAATAATAAATAAAATAAAATAGTATCGAAGATAAATAATTAAAATTAAAAAAATTAAAAATTATTTAAGATGAAAATAGTTTAAAAACAACAAAAACAAAACAAGATAGGAACAACAACATAAAATACGATAGAACCACATAAGAATGGAATAAGAATTTAAAATATTAGTTAAAAGCCTGATTAAAAAGGTGTGTCTTTAACCTTCCCTTAAAAATATCAACAGTCTCTGCAGACCTGAGGTTCTCCGGCAGGCTGTTCCACAAGCGGGGGCCATAGTGGCTAAATGCCGCCTCACCGTGGGTTTTAGTTCTTGGTTTTGGTAGGGATAAAAGGCCAGAGCCGGAGGACCTCAGGGTCCGCGAGGGTTGATATGGTAAAAGCAGGTCAGATAAGTAGGAGGGCGCAATGCCGTTAAGACATTTAAAAACCAGTAAAAGAACCTTAAAATCGATCCTGAAGCGCACAGGGAGCCAATGCAGTGACTCTAAAACTGGTGTAATGTGCTCCCGCCCTCTGGTCCTCGTCAGCACTCGTGTGGCTGAGTTCTGTAATAATTGGAGATTTAGAGTACTCTCTTTGGGAAGACCAGAGAGCAGGGCATTACAATAATCTAAGCGACAGGAAATAAAAGCATGCATTAGCACCTCCGTACTGGCCTGGGAGAGAAACGGGCGGACTCTGGCTATGTTCTTAAGATGATAAAAACCTATTTTTGTCATATTTCTGATATGTGGAATAAAATTCAGCTCAGAATCAAAAATCACGCCCAGATTTTTTACTGATTGTGTTGGTTTGAAATGTTGTAGTTTTGGAAAAAGTTTCTCTCTCTGGCCTTCAGGACCTATAACTAAAACCTCAGTTTTGTCCTGGTTGAGCTGTAGCAGGTTTGCAGCAGACACTGAGGCAGAGAAGTGTACTTCAGAGTTCTGTATTTCACTTAAGGAGCAGTGCATACATTTGCAAATAACTTGACTTGAGTGTGAGCATCAAGCATCGATGTTATAAACACAGAGTCCAACCCACATCAACCAGCCGTAGTCCTGCACTCTGTCGGCTCTGAACACAGCCTGATCCTGGATGTTGTGGGGGGGACATGTCTGGCCAGCTGGAGTCCCATTTTCTCCATTTCCTTTTCCTGGGACTGGACATTAGCCATGAGCAGCCTCAAACCAAGCTGGATTAGCATGGCCTCCATCTCAGATCTCTTTCCTCTCCTCCCAGAGGTGCTCCAGCTGGTCGGAGTGTTGAAAAGGTGCCATTGGCAGTGATCGTCTCAAAGTCTGCTGCTTTCTTCTCAGATGTTGTTAGATTAAATTCTATCATAGGTATATTTGTTTTCAGCAGTAAAGATGAAAATACAAAAGACCCTAACCCTGACAATTGTCTGCAGAGTAATCTGGCCAGAAATAAGAACAAGCACGTTACAAAATGTATGTTTTTAAAGTATTTTTTGGGGATGTCCCGATCAGGCTTTTTTTACCCCGATCCCGCTAGTCCTTTAATATTTAGTAATGCCGATACAGAGTCCTGATCCGATACTTAGCCTTAACCAGTGTTGGGAGTAATGCGCCACAAAGTAACCCGTTACTGTAATTCCACTACTTTTAGCAGTAACAAGCATGTAATGAAATATTTTTTTAATCAAGTAATGCAATTACAATTACTGAAATTTAAATGAGTTTGTAACTTGCATTACTCTCTTTTGTGAAAAATGAACGTACACCATCCTGCTCGGCTCCTGGACTGTGGTCGGGGGATGATTTCCTCCAGGGCCGAAGTTTGTCTTTCCCTTTCACATGTTATGCTCGTCGAGAAATAATACCAGAGAGCTTTGCTGTATCTTGTGGAGCTGTTGCCTTTATTCACAGCCAAACTGCAGCCTATACTGTACATGAACAGCTCGATCTACTACTGTTACCTGCTTGGCTTTCCTTCCTCTCCCATTCATTCACCTACTGCACACATGCACGCTCCCTCTCTCTTACTCGCCCACTCACACCTTACGCACTCACACCTCACGTACTGCCCTATTCCTAAAAGGGGCTACGCCACAGAACAACAGACAGGCCTACTTTAGCTGCTTATGATCTAACGTCGTAGGACCTTATGGTGGCGCTATGATACACCAATCGATCAATCAGTATTAAAGGAGAACTTCGGCCGTTTTTAACTCATATCCCTGTTGATCGAGGTTACAGAGTGCTGTCAGTAAGAAAAATAACATGAATTTTTTGCGCAATATTGATCAGATATCAGGACGGCAGCTAAAGCAAACCTATGGGGGCAGACATCCTTAAGTTTCACTTTCGGTTATGTCTGCCCCCATAGGTTCGCTTTAGCTGCCGTTCTGATACTCGGTAAATATTGTGCCAAATGTTCTCATTGTTTTTCCTAATGACAGCAATTGGTAACCTCGAACAACAAGGATATGGGTTTTTAACGGCCGAAGTTCTCCTTTAAACCACATCATGGCCGACAGTGCAGGAAAGAATGAGCTCTCTCTCCTGGAAGTATGGACATTACTTTTCACTCGTCAAAATTAAAGACAAAAATGAAGTGCTGAGTTGCCAATCATGTGCAGGTGTAAAGAACCTGTCCACATCAAAGAGTAGCTGTGTTAAATGACTGATACAGTTGATATAAGTACTGCTTGATTTGAAGGCCCGATGTCCTGTTGATTACAATAAATATGTCTAAAAATGATGTTTATTGTGACTGTTAAGTACTGTTCATATTTACTTTAAAAAAGCAGACATAAAAGTAACTTAAAAGTTACTTTCCCTAGTAACTAATTACTTTTGATATACAGTAATTGGTAAAGTAATTCAATTACTTTTAAAAGAAGTAAATAGTAACTGTAACTAATTACAAATTTTCAGTAGCTTGCCTAACACTGTCTTAACTAATATTTTCCTGGATAATACAGCTGCATTCGGTAAAAAAGTACCTGCATCCAAGCTGTTCCTTAATAGGTTTTTTATTTTGTTGGAACAAAGTATTTCATATGGCTCTTTCTTATTCTGCATATGCTATTGCAACATTGGCAGACCACCTTCCTTGCCTTAGCAGGTGAGTCTGTGATGCTGTGCTGTGACAGCAGACCCTCGAGTACAGCCAGCAGAAGAGTCATCCATTGTTATTTTTCATATTCCTTACTTATCACATAAAATGATGTAGACGCGTTATTTGTCTATTTCACACGTGTTCAGCATCTCCTCGATTGCCTGTTTACATGCTCTGCTGTATGAGACCCACGAAAGTGTGATGTAGTGTAATGTAATGTAATGCCAAGATGGTAGGGCATACTGGGGATTCAAAAACTCCAGAAGAAGAAAACTTTGATCCTCTACCACGAAGATGAGTTGGTTATCCAGAGCGATTCATTTAATGACCTTCTCTGTAAATTTTTATCGTACCAAATGAGTAGTATTAAATGCAGCTCTTTTGTTACCCCCTCAGGAATCGGTCATATTGCAGATGTTACATGTCACCGTTGGACTGCTTTCGCTTTCTAATTAAAGTTATTTCCTCACTGCAGACATTTTATCCACAGGTTTGCCTGAGTAACATATTGTGCTCTGATGTAAAAAAATAATAATTAAAAATTGGGCTTGGGTCCAAGTTCAAAATTGCGCATATCGGCCACGATCCCGATCCTGCAGACCTGCTCGGGACATCCGTAGTATTTTTGTTTTTTATTGTTTACTTTTACAGGGACAGTGCACTATAAAAATTAATTGCACCAGAATAAGATAGCAGCGAATTGCATCTGATGTCCCTGGGTAAGTAAACAAAAAATTATAAAAGCAACTGGACTGTATAAAACGGCAAAATTATATAAATATAATCAAAGCTTATGATAGAAATAACAGGACTACATTGGGCCCACATTGATTAAAAACCATGCTGATGCCATTCATTTATGCTTGTTATAATACCTGCCCACCAACTGCAGGTGGAATGTGGCTTTCTAGTTAACCCTTTTTCACAGAATAACTAGTTCTATTCAACCAAAGTCCATTTTGAATATTTGCCTTCACTTTCATTTCATCATCTCGTTCTATTTCTTTCAGTCTGAAGCGCAGGAGCTCACTATAGTCAAGATGTCTAAATTTGGAGGGGGTATTGGAGCTCCAAGTAAAGAGGAGAGGCTGAAAGAAGCAGCAGACATCCATCTGAGACTGGGACAGATTCAACGATACTGTGAACTAATGGTGGAGCTGGGACAGGTGCGGAGTGTGTGTGTGTATGCATGTGTGTGTTTGTTTGTGCACAAATTTTTCTAGCAAGAAAGCACATGACTCAATTCTAGCAATCCTATCTGTGACCAATTCAATATTTAGCATGTTCTTTAATGACTGGCTCTCATGTATGGAGCCAGAACAGTCTCATAATGGATAAATGCACACATAAAGGAATTTTCAATGCACACACAAATATGCTTCAATCCATATATAAGTTAAAAAACAATTTACATATAAAAATAAGATTTGTAAACATATTTGTGATGCGCACACAAATATTTCTTGTTTTAAATATGTGCAATAAAAATTCACAAATGTACAAATCGTCAGTTATTTGCAATTTTCATCAAAAACATATTTGGAAGTTGTTACATTGATACATGAATTGTCAAACGCGCATTTGTCTCAGTGCTTTTAATTTGTAAACCTCCCTGCATTTGTGTGTGAATTTTTGAGACTCATCTAGCGCTACTCCAATTCACAAATGTGTTTTTTCTACAAGAGGGTCGTCTCCAGCCAATCAGATGTCTCACTCCTTTACAGCCGATCACATGAGTGCCTCCCCACGAGGGTTTTTCAACTGACGTCATTACAGCGCGCAACGGATCTAGGATGATATGGATCACTAGAGTCCAGCCCGTAGACGTAATATACGTAGACGCCTCATGACATGCTGGAACGTAACCCAGCGTTGCTGCCATCATGGTTGGGTCTCCTCATTGTATGCTAGCACCAGAGTCAATCGGAATCAATGGAGAGCGAGCAAAAAAAAAAAAATATCTATGTATCATTCGTTCTTTTAATATTCAATTGAGATTCCAAAATCGAAAAATGAAAAAACGGTTTATTTCCTTATTCGTTTATGAATCTGATACCAAAAAAGAAATAATGGTTCATTTTTTGTACTTTCGATTTATTGCTCGGATCAAAAATAGGAAATGAAATAACGGGCCACGGAAAGATTTTGATTTTGATATTTAATTTGTCCGATTTGTGTGAACCGAAAGTTATTGTCTTTCTTCGTGTGTTGCACTTGGAAGTTTAACTTTAGCCTTCAAAACCATACTGAGGATCAATCATGAAGAGTTTCATCTTGTTCAGAGGAACGACAGGGGTGTGTAATGCCCGCCAATGTAATAATGCTCGCAAACGTAATAAAACCACAAACGCTGCCAAACGTAACGGGCGATTTCCCACAAATGTAATAACTATTACGTTTGCAGGGATTTATTATGTTTGGGGACGTGAAAATCTTTATCGTAATAACTTCCCACAAATGTAATAATACAATGAATAATGGTCGTTGTGGTGGTTTTGTGGCTTATAAATATCTAGTTTAAACAGATTTAGTTCTTTGCATAAGCAAAATGCTTCTTGTTAATGAGGATCATCTCTCTCGCTCACCGCCGTCCGCAGTGCTGCGCATCACTGCGTTAATGTTTTCTCATCAAAATGAGTCGGAAGCAGCAGCAGCCCGTTCCTAGACGTGGTCTTACACGAAGAAAATGAAGTTTGGCCTGTTTTGGGTTTTTATGCGTTTCAGAATTAATACAATCTCAGCTTTAATATATAGACCCAAGTCAACATTCAAATGATGTAGTTTAGAAATTAGTTTAGTAACGTTGGCGTTTTCCCCAAACACATGTTAATTGACAGACTGAATAGAGTTTATTGACAGAGGAGACATGTTGTGGTACAAGGGGAGACACCTTGAAAAAAATAATTTCAGTGAGGAAAACATCGCCTGACATTTAGATGTAAATTACCATTGGCAATAACAATCTGAAGAAATCTGGATTTATTGCTCATTTGTAAACACAACACCTATCAGTCTATATGCAAGAATCGAAAGGTTTATTAATTCAATTCAATTCAAATTTGCTTTATTGGCATGAATGCCACAACAACAATATTTCTAAAGCACCAAGAACCACGAAAAGAATACCCAGCACAGTACCGTCACTTGTGTGTGTGTGAGGGATGGAAATTAGCACCCGCCAAATACAGTGAATTTGTGTGCTGGCGGGTGAACTGAATCAGTTTACCAGCCACTGTGGTGGGTTCGTTCAGATCTGATCCAATTAATCTTAATGATCTATAGTTAAAGCTTAAAAATTGCGCTTTCCACAACCCGAGAGTTGGATCCGGTCAAATTATGTTTCTGATTGGACCAAAGTGTCAGTTGGACTTCAGAAGGGCTGGAACCCAAACACTACTAGAACAGCCGTAAGCGGTCATTTGGACCGCTAGATAATAGTAATTCTGTATTCTCTCATGTACATACCCAAATTAAGTGATGAATGCATTCATCGTGTCATGATATTTTTTAAATAAACGAAATAACACCAAAATGTACATTTTCACAAAATTAATTATACATTTATCAATATTCATGTCATCGCACGTAGTAAACTGTAATTATTTCATATACTTACACAAGATTTTAATAGAGAAAAATCAGAACATGAAAATTAACTATTAAAAGTAACTTAACACATAATAATATATGATAAAAAAAAAAAAAAATCGATAAAGCTGGAAACGTTATGATCACTGGTCACAGTCCGCAGATTATCTTTCCCCTCCATGTATCCAGGTTTTGAAGGCTAAAGTTAAACTTCCAAGTGCAACACACGAAGAAGACAGTAACTTCTGGTTCACACAAATCGGACAAATTAAATATCAAAATCAAAATCTTTCCGTGGCCCGTTATTTCATTTCCTATTTTTGATCTGAGCAATAAATCGAAAGTACAAAAAATGAACCATTATTTGTTTTCTGGTATCAGATTCATAAACGAATAAGGAAATAACAAACCATTTTTTCATTTTTCGATTTTGGTATCTCAATTGAATATGAAAAGAACGAATGATACACGGATTAAGCAACTATGCCCGTATTTTGTGCAGTTTACGGTTGCAATAACTGGCGCAGTATTGTTAGCAGATCGCGGGGGATTACCTTTGACAAGTAAGATTTTAAAAACATTTTTAAAATAATTTTTGTGACAGCGCCCTGTTTCGTTTCGTTTCGTTTTCTTCCACTTTATCCAGCGCCCTGTATCATAACTAAAGCTCTGCCGTTCGTAACCGTGTGAAATCCGGTAAAAATTCAGGGAGTTATGACTATTGTAGTTGTGGATAGACCTTCCTCAGTAGAAATAAATGCAGGGGGGGCGCATTAGGGACCCATCCAGGATGGCGGCCGCGCTGATACGTCAGCTCCAATAGGCAGCGTCAGTCAATGAGGCGTCTGCGGTCCAGCCTACGGGGGCTGGCTGCCATGACAGATGGCGGTTTTCCTTTTCCGGTTGCCTTGCAACTGCATGACTGATTGCTGCCACCAAGCTAGCCCTAAACAACTAGCATTATGTCATAAATGCTAAATTGTTTTTAAAATGAGCTCAGGTACAACATGTGCCGTTGTTGGTTGCCACAACAATTCATGAAAATTGAAGATTTCAGAAACGTCTTGTGTAGAACATCAACCACTGAGACAAACATGTCCGTGCCCTACACGCCATGCTGAGGAAGGAGGAACGGAGACTAGCGTGGCTCGCGGCTTTGCACTAAAATAAATATTTGGGTTTATGAATATCTTCCACAGAATAGCTGCTGCATGACTACATGTCTTCCCTAACCCGGCAATGTCTGAGCAGCTGCCTGTCTCCATGACTGCATTTTCCTTCAGCATTATCCACGCTGAATGTTTAGCTTGATTGGCGCTGTGGCTGGGCGCTACTGCTGCCTTCCTTCCTTCCTTCCTTCAGAAATATAAACTCGCTGTGTTTCTTCAACAGTACTTTCCCTATTTTGTTACTGTGCAGGTAGTTGTATGCTTATGTGCTTTTGTAACTGCGTTTTTCTCCGCCGTCAACACCTTCAGAAAATATAAGATAATTAACTATGTCGATGTAGCTAACATCGGGCTAATGCTTCATGTCATCTGCCCACTCCGTGAGAACTGTCCTCACAATTTTTAAACACATCTGTACTGTGTATCCACCTCCGATTTTTGTCCAATTTGTTGTTTTCTTTGTGTTAAAAGACGATTTTTAGAGCGAGCATGACAGCTATGCTAGCGTAAACACCGAGTTCAACCAGTTCAACCAGAAGAGCAAAGCCGACTACCGCTATGAACCATGGGTAAACTCTGTTGCGCGCTGTAATGACGTCAGTTAAAAACCCTCTTGGGGAGGCACTCATGTGATTGGCTGTAAAGGAGTGAGACATCTGATTGGCTGCAGACGACCCCCTTGTAGAAAAAACGCATTTGTGAATCGGAGTCGCGCTAGATGAGTCTCAAAAATTCGCACACAAATGCAGGGAGGTTTTTTCACTGAGACAATTGCGCGTTTGACAATTCATATATCAATGTAACAACTTCCAAATATGTATTTGATGAAAATTGCAAATAACTGACGATTTGTACATTTGTGAATTTTTATTGCACATATTTAAAACAAGAAATATTTGTGTGCGCATCACAAATATGTTTACAAATCTTATTTTTATGTGTGAATTTTTTTTTTTAACTTATATATGGATTGAAGCATATTTGTGTGTGCATTGAAAATGCATTTGTGTATCAAGTCATATATATATATACACAACTCCCCAAATACATTTGTGAGTCCTTGTGTATTTATTCCTTTCTGTGTGCATTTATCCATTATGAGACTGTTCTGGCTCCATACTCATGGCCATGTGGTTCAAAATATCACATATGGCATCTACAGGCTCCACCTTAGTCCCTTTTTATTCTTTTATACTGTGTCAAATGCAAAGGAAAAACAAATGCACTAAACTTAGACTGGTCTCCTAGCAGTCATTAAAACACTGTTGTTTCTGATGTCTGGGCCTCTGTTTTGTCTCCGCAATCATGGTGCCAGTGAAGCCAGCAAAATGCTATGCTTGTCACAATGGAAACCCAGGTGCCTCCAAGTAGAAGCTGGAGGTGAAATAATATGAAGAGATGACAATGGTCTGTTATTGTTGACTGCTCACAGAGAGTTACAGCAGGGGCAGACAGACAGTTGCATACATGTGACATGTGGTCACAGCTGTGGTCCCAATGATTGTAAGAGAACGGTGAATATGAAATTAATGAAAGATTATGTATTGATAATGTGATTAAACTAATAGTGAATGGATCTCTCTCTTTCAGTGGGAGAAAGCATTATCTGTTGCACCAGGAGTGTCCATGAAGTACTGGGAGAAACTCATGCAGAGGTAAGTCATGTTGAAGAGCTGAACCAAACCCTCATGAGACAGTGTCAACATGAATTACATACTTGACTTCACAGAGCAAGAAGTTATTACCAGTGTTGTGAAAGTCATACTTAGTAAAAGTAAAGATATGGTGTTAAAATATTACTTTAGTGAAAGTGAAAGTCAACCACGCCTTTAAGTATTAAATGTTCCTAAGTATCAGAAGCCAGTTGTCAATTATTGGCTCCGATATTCATATTCAGAATGTTTCTTATTATCATAATCATAATGTTTTCCATCTGTTAATGGAATGTCTTGATTAAAATGTGCTCACATTACATCAGTAAATAACAAGTTTATGTTCAAGTATAAAAGTATGATGATTATTATATGATGAATATAGTAATACAAATATTGAATAGCATATGTAATGTAAATATGCTCATGTTGCAGGAGAGCTGACCAGCTAATGGCCGAGGACAATGATGATGCTATCCCATACTGCGTCGCCACAGGAGATATAAAAAAACTTGTGACTTTCTTCACTGGCAGAGGACAACTGCTGGAAGCCTTAATAATAGCACAGGTACACATTTTGACAGGGGGCGGACACTGATGGAGTCACAGAAGCTTTCTTTAGAGGCAGATGGATGCTACATTTTAAATGAATAGTTACAGATGTGTGCATGAGGAGGAGGGGTAGAGGAATACGTAACAGGAGGCAAAGACAGAGAGAAGTACTTGAATATTGTTGATGGTTGTGATAATATTGATCAGAAATATAAAAAATTATTCTAATATTCTTTTCTTTTAGGGAGCATGTGAAGGCAACATTCGTGCACCTCAAAGTTCTTCTGTCAACCACATGACAAATGATGTGGATAACAGACATCAGTACCAGAGGTTTAGCATGCACACGCACGCACGCACGCACGCACGCACGCACGCACACACACACACACACACACACACACACACACACACACACACACACACACACACATTTTAGGTTCATGTTGCTCCTTTTTCAGTCCCTGGCTCTATCTGCTCTTCTGTCCAGTCTCCTCCATAAGGTGTGTAAGGAACTGGCTGAGTGGTACTTTCAGGAAGGATACTCTGTCCTGGCAGCATGCTGCCACCTAGCGGTGGACAACATTAAGGTACACACCACACACAAGTCATTGTTAGTTATGCACAGTAGTCTCAGATTTCTCCACTTTGTCATTACTGTTCATTAATCATAATAATAAGAAAATGTGACCTAATATAAGTCTGTATGTGTATGTTATGTTTTAGTTAGCCATGTCTAGTCTGATCCGAGGTAATGAGCTGGAGTTGGCTGCCTGTGTGGGTCTCGTCCTAGGAGAGCCAGCCAGTCAGAGCACCGCATACTGCCTTGAACTTTTGGCAAAGAAGTACATGACCACACCTACATGGTATGTTTTCTAGCTTCTAGTTTTTACTTTTCAAAACTTGCTTTTCCTACATTTAATTACTTTTATTCTGATCTCTTCATGTTGCAAACCCCGCTTTGAATGTGCTCATGTACAACGGGTACATGTACAGTGGGCAAATATACAGTGGGCACATGTATAGTGGGTACATGGGTGGCCGCGGACATGCCAGGAACACCTCCCGAGGGAGGCGTCCCGGGGGCATCCGAAAAAGATGCCCGAGCCACCTCAGCTGGCTCCTCTCGATGTGCAGGAGCAGCGGCTCTACTCCGAGCTCCTCCTGGGTGACAGAGCTCTTCACCCTATCTCTAAGGGAGCGCCCTGCCACCCTGCGGAGGAAACTCATTTTGGCCGCTTGTATCCGGGATCTTATTCTTTCGGTCATGACCCAAAGTTCATGGTCGTAGGTGAGGGTCGGAACGTAGATTGACTGGTAAATCGAGAGCTTCGCCTTTCGTCTCAGCTCTCTCTTCACCACGACAGACCGATACAACGACCGCATTACTGCGGCCGCTGCACCGATCCGCCTGTCAATCTCACGCTCCATCCTTCCCTCACTCGTGAACAAGACCCCAAGATACTTAAACTCCTCCACTTGAGGCAGAAACTCTCCTCCCACCTGGAGGGAGCAAGCCACCTTTTGCTGATTCTCATCCCAGCCGCTTCACACTCGGCTGCAAACCGCCCCAGGACATGCTGGAGGTCCTGGCTCGAAGGAGCCAACAAGACCACATCATCCGCGAAAAGCAGAGATAAGATCCAGTGGCTCCCAAACCAGATCCCCTCCGGCCCGTGGCTGCGCCTAGAAATTCTGTCCATAAAAATAATGAACAGAACCGGTGACAAAGGGCAGCCCTGCCGGAGTCCAACATGCACTGGGAACAGGTCTGACTTACTGCCGGCAATGCGAACCAAGCTCCTGCTCCGGTCGTACAGGGACCGTACAGCCCTTAACAGAGGGCCTCCGACCCCGTACTCCCGGAGCACCTCCCACAGAATGCCACAAGGGACGTGGTCGAATTCTCCTCTCCAGTACCCTGGAATAGACTTTACCGGGGAGGCTGAGGAGTGTGATCCCCCGATAGTTGGAACACACCCTCCGGTCCCCCTTTTTAAATAGGGGGACCACCACCCCGGTCTGCCAGTCTAGAGGCACTGTCCCCGACTGCCACGCGATGCTGCAGTGACGTGTCAGCCAAGACAGCCCCACAACATCCAGAGACTTGAGGTACTCAGGGCGGATCTCATCCACCCCCGGTGCTTTGCCACCGAGGAGCTTCCGGACTACCTCAGTGACTTCAGCTTGGGTGATGGATGGGTCAACCTCTGAGTCCCCAGCCTCTGCTTCCTCTATGGAAGGCATGTCAGTGGGATTGAGGAGATCCTCGAAGTATTCCTTCCACCGCCCGACGATGTCCCCAGTCGAGGTCAACAGCCCCCCACCTCCACTGTAAACAGTGTTGGTGGAGGACTGCTTCCCCCTCCTGAGGCGCCGGATGGTTTGCCAGAATTTCTTCGAGGCCGACCGGTAGTCCTCCTCCATGGCCTCCCCGAACTTTTCCCAGTTTTTGCTTCCGAGACTGCCCGCGCTGCCGCACGCTTGGCCTGCCGGTACCCGTCAGCTGCCTCAGGAGTCCCCCGGTCCAGCCAGGCTCGGTAGGACTCCTTCTTCAGCTTGACAGCAACCTTTACTTCCGGGGTCCACCACCGGGTTCGGGGATTGCCGTCGCGACGGGCACCGGAGACCTTACGGCCACAGCTCCGGACAGCCGCGTCAACAATGGAAGTGGAGAACATGGTCCATTCGGACTCAATGTCCCCAGCCTCCCTCGGGATCTGGTCAAAGCTCTCCCGGAGGTGGGAGTTAAAGATCTCCCTGGCAGAGGGTTCTGCCAGACGTTCCCAGCAGACCCTCGCGATACGTTTGGGTCTGCCAGGTCTGTCCGGCTTCCTCCCCCGCCAGCGGATCCAACTCACCACCAGGTGGTGATCAGTTGACAGCTCAGCCCCTCTCTTCACCCGAGTGTCCAAGACATACGGCCGGAGGTCAGATGACACGACCACAAAGTCGATCATTGATCTCCGGCCTAACATGCGGAACATGGTGTTCGTTATGGACAAACTGTGACTAGCACAGAAGTCCAGTAACAAAACCCCACTCGGGTTCAGATCGGGGAGGCCGTTCCTCCCAATCACACCGCTCCAGGTAACACTGTCGTCACCCACGTGGGCGTTGAAGTCCCCCAGGAGAACGACGGAGTCCCTGGTTGGAGCACTCTCCAGTACCCCTCCCAGGGACTCCAAGAAGGCCGGATACTCTGCACCACTGTTCGGCCCATAAGCCGAGACAACGGTGAGAGTCCTATCCCTGACCCGAAGGCGCAGGGAAACGACCCTCTCGTTCACCGGGGAGAACTCCAACACATGGCGGCTGAGCTGGGGGGCTATAAGCAAGCCCACACCAGCTCGCCGCCTCTCACCGCGGGCAACTCCAGAGTAGAAGAGAGTCCAGCCTCTCTCAAGGAGTTGGGTTCCAGAGCCCAGACTGTGTGTGGAGGTGAGCCCGACTATTTCTAGCCGGTACCGCTCAACCTCCCGCACCAGCTCAGGCTCTTTCCCCCCCAGCGAGGTGACATTCCATGTCCCCATGGCTAGAGTCACCATCCGGGGATTGGGCCGCCGGGGCCCCCGCCCACGACTGCCACCCATATCCCACTGCACCGGCCCCTTCTGAACGCTCCTGCGAGTGGTGAGCCCACGGGAGGGCGGGCCCACGTTGCTCGTTCCGGCTGCGCCCGGCTGGGTCCCGTGGGCAAAGACCCGGCCACCAGGCGCTCGCTTGCGAGCCCCAACCCCAGGCCTGGCTCCAGGGTGGGGCCCCGGTGACGCCGATCCGGGCGACATGCACATCCTTGCTGTTCTTACTGTCATTAGGGGCGAGTGAACCGAGACTGCCATCATTTGGTTTGGTGTTGGTGACTGTATAGATCTATTTACAAGCTATTTTTGACTTTGCATCATGGCACATGATTGTGAAAAGTGGTGCGTGTGAATCTCAGCAGGCTCATAATCTTTTGCCAATGAATGCACTATAACACCAGTGTATTTTCTGTGATGTTATAACTTATCACTGAACAGTTCTCATCAAGGCTAAAAGAACCTTAGCAGGTCCACAATCTGCTTTGGCAAATACTGCACCCACCTCTTTAGTTTCTTTTTTCAAACTTTAGGGTGAAACACTGTTGCCAACTCATATTCTTTGTTGTTTTACTTCATCACTTTGAGTGACTGCAGATGAGCAAGGAGCTACAGTTAAAGAGGAGCTAGGGTTTAAGTGCACAGCTATACATCTACAGTGGCTGCTTGAGATGTTGTCTGTGCAAAGCACCTATATCTTTACCATGTTTACATTTAGGGAGCTCTCAGCCGACCTACTGCAAATGATTCCTGACAACCACATTTTATTGGCTAAGCTGTGTGCATTTTACCCAGGAAGTGCAGCTGATATCAACCAGTTACACAGAAGGGTGAGTAGGTTATCATTAAGTCAAAACTAAGACATGGACTGGAAACACTATGTGTGATGTTGATGATATTATCAATTACGATGATTGTAGTGACAATGATTATGTGTTGTTTGTCATTCAAGTGCGGTCTCCCTTCATTAGAGGAGTGTAAGGCCCTGGCAGAAGCAGCCATGTGTGACGGAGATTTGTTTTCAGCAGTTAAATTCCACCTGCTGAGCTCTGAACCCGAGAACTCCCTACAGATAGGGATTGATCACGTCAAAGGTAGTGACAACTTCTTTGTGTCTGTGTGTGGTTAGCTAAAGTAATATCTGCCCATTTAAGTAAGTTCTTGATGCCCATCAATCCTGAGCTAAAAAATATTTCCAAAACTAAACATTTTAATTCTGTTTCCTCTTGAGAGATTCCTCTGTCACAGTCATACACACTTAAGATGATAAAAGTTACCCTTTATTATTAACACTAAGGTATTACAATAAATGATTAGTTCAGCATTATTATAGAAATATTGATCTCATTTGTAAACCCTAAATGCATTTTTGGCTATGGTTTAGTGAGCTCCCTGAACCAATGCAAACTGCGCCTGTGCTCACCCCACAACAAATCTACATCATGACTGTTATCATTCTGACACCCCGTCAGTGTTGGTATCAGGTTGGGAATTTCATGGCGGCCAGGGCGTCCCCCACACTTTGGCCTTGATGCCCCGTGAAAACAGTGGCCTTTGTGGCAGTCTAGTGTAGTGTCACCAAAATCACCTAAGCACAACCCTACTAATGTAACATTAACTTGATATTGGTATTAGAAAATGTTTTAACACATAATCCATGTCTTATTATAAATTAGGATGTTATGGTATCAATCTGAAAGGCAAATCATCAAATGTTACTCAGTGGCCTTTGTGCCCTGTCATGTGGCCTTGAGCCCCTAAAAAAAAAAAAAAAGTGAAGGCCAAATGGCCTTGCCCCTAAAATGACCTAATTCCCACCCTGGTTGGTATGATTAAGAACAACATTTTTTCCAAGACGGTTATCAAATTAGATTCTTCAAGTATCCTTTTTTGTTAAATTTTCTATCAATATTATACAATTTAGCCATACACACCAGTGCAGTTAAAGCATGAATCTGTGAGCTACATTTCAAAATGCACTTTTAAATCAACAAGATGTAAAAATGCAACGTATTACATTCAAAACATTCATACATACACTGCACAGTGTTTTTTTATTTTAACATAAAAAAACAACTTCCTTAATGCTTACATGTGCACTGCGAACTGTGTCAACAACATGAACATTTGCCAAATTCCACAAAGCTTCTTAAACCTCTCTTTAATTTTCCTCCTCACCAGAACAACTGACTGGATCTGATTGGACAGTGGATAGTGTTCAGCCAATCCTTGACCTGATGAGTTACATTAGAACTGATCGCCTTATCATGGCCAAGTTGACAGAGTAAGAACAATTCTGACTTTAGGATTATTATTAATACTCATTTTATCCTTCCCCATTATGCTGTTAACTTCCATACGCTGTGTGCGTGTGTGTAGAAGCCGCAGTGAGCTGTTGATCCTGTGTGGTTATATTGGAGGTCTGCTGGCCATTAGAAGACAGTACTCCAGCATCGTACCTGCACTCTACGAATACACCAGGTGGGCAACTGGGTGTGCTAATTTTTTTTTACGTGACGTTAAACTTAAACTCTGAAATACAACATTTCTGAGGTGTTTTAAATGTGTCAAGATGGTGCTGTTAAAATTCATTTAAAACCTCCAGTATATTTTTTTCAGATTGGTCTGTGGTCTGTCACCAAGTTTAAGAGTAGTTTACTCTAATTGCATAGGACTGGTCAGATGACTGTGACTATATATCTAAAGATAGATGATCAATACTACTATTTTATTGTATTATGTTTTTATTCTACTGTTTATCATATGTATGCAGTAAGCATAACATATCATGTAAGGTACAGCTGTACCTTTGTCAGATCATGTGTCACTGTCCTCTTACCTGTGTAACCAGTTTAATGCATGCAACTAAATGATTAGTAGATACTTAAATTCTGTGACTCTTAATCACTGTGCACCAAAGCTGAAATGTAACATCCAAATAGATATAGATATTTGATAGATGGATGGTTTAACAGATGTGTGAAGAACAGACAGACAGACAGTCCTATCTTTGTTTTTGTTGTTTTGAGTTTTGTTAGTCAAATGTCAAATATCAGTTCAACATAGAATTAACACCAGCTTACAGTGCATTAGTTTGGTTAAATAGAAAATGAGTCTGCAAGGACGAGTTGACCGTAGCTCTATGATTGAAATAGGGTTAAGCCTTTAGAGGAGGACTATTTAATGTAGGGCTCTGTGTTTTCAATGATAATCTGATGCTTGATGTCAAGCTGCTCCTTCAGTAGTTTTGCACTTGGATAGTTGCCATAGTCAGTTTGAAATAGGATTAATAATTTGTGAGTCATTCTAACCACCGTGTTTCTTAGTCAGTTGTTGAAGAGGAGGGAGGTGTGTGTTCCTCTTAAGATTGAGCAGCTGTCTGTGGAGCTGGATGCCTGGAGGGCCTGCACACAAAGTAACAACAAGTAGGTTACACACACACACACACACACACACACACACACACACACGCACACACACTGTCTGTCATGGTCACGACTCTTTGCTTTATCATCATGCTCAGCCAGTAGAGCTAAAAGCTACGGCCACAATGAGACCTGTTACCATGGCAACGCAGGAGAGGAGAGAGTTAAGCTGACTAGAGATACGTGAAGTGCAGCTGAATCACCCCTGGGGAGACAGATATGTCGTTCTGAGTGATGACAAAGACGGTCATGTTGCTGCCTGACTGACAAGTGTGGTGACTGAAGATTACCTCTTTTAGGTATCAATGACTTGTTGATGAGGAGAGACTGGATCGAGCGCTGTTGAGATATGTTAAAATCATTCAAGACAGAGAAGCAAGAGCGTCTTGCCAGAGAGCCTTAAGACTTCATGTCTGTGTAGGAAACAAACTAAAAATGGCCAGGGTTAGACATATATCTGCATTAAAATGTCTAAAAACAACTGCAACCCATGTAGTTTCTTGAGTTGTGTTCTTATATTATCCTAGATGTTTCCAACAATCCAGACAAATCCACAAGTTTAGTTAAAGTAACGATGCATTTCATTTAGTCGCCTGTTGTTATTACTTCCAGGAGAGAGTCAGACAGTGAGAAAGGAAGTCAGAGAATGGGACCACACCAATGTGAATTCAATGTCAACCTCTGGTTAAACTCTTACCACAGACTCTGATTTTCTCTTCGTTTCCCCCTCTCTTCTCTGTCACATTACGTTCATCAAGTAAAATACAAGTCCCATCTACCTGCAGGTCAATATTACAGAACATAAACACTCGACGATGGAGATCACTTCGGTGGATTCAATGCTGCAGTCAGATTGATAAACAGGACTGAAGATAATTCCACCCTTTAAAACCAAGAGTAAAAAAGTAATCTCTGAGCTTTCTTTGCGTTGTTAAATGGCTCTGGATCAGAGCAGAATCTGATGTAACTCCAGGTGTTTATTCCTCTAGAAGGTTTGGATCTGCACCGACTCCCTCCTCTAGAGCTGGAGGCTCTGAGCAGCTGAGCAGTGGAAGCACTTAGATCTACATCCTTTCCTAAAGAAGTATAGAGAGTGGCCCAGGGGATGAATGGGACCAGATATAGGCATTGTCTTTGCTGCTGACCACTTCTTTTCTAGTTGGAAATATGCTGCGCACTCACACATTGAGCATAGATTTACATCTGTTTGCATACAATTATATGTTTATATGACAGGCATAGCAGTGACTGTTGTCATCATGACGATTTCTCAACATTGTATCTCTGTCTGTCTGTTGTCAGCAGTCCTCCATCAGAGTGTCAAAGAGAGGAGTTCAGCTGCCTAGAGAAGAGAGTCCAACCAACAGAGGCTGGTAAACATAACAGTTGTAAACACAGTTTATCTGGGAATTTTGTGGACATTAAACACTGCTCATGAAGCATAGTAGAGTTTGATGTATATTTAATCCATCAGCAACAACACCCTCCTACTGAGATGTTGAGTTGGTGGTGGAATCAGCATCAGGAGTCGGAGGCAGTAAGCGCCAGGTGCAGCTGCTTTGGGTGATAACGAGTATTCTGATTAGTGATTGACTACTGGGGGTGGCACGATTCCCCAAATCCTTGATTAGATTTTGATTTGAATGATTTTAAGGTCAAGATTTGGCCTGATTCTCAATCTTTTTTTCTTTGAGCGCAGATGGCTATGCCATTTTTAGACTAGTCTAGTCTAGCATCATTGGTTTAATGCCATGATAACTTATTTAATTTTTAAATTCTTATTTCAAAATATGGTCTACATGTTGTAGTGAGTGATATAATCTCCATTATTTGTTTGCAGCATACCACACTAATGCCTTATTGTCAAATTAAATAATTTCTTTACAATATCAATGCAACAATAACTTGTTTCAACAGTCAATTGGTAACGAACTGTAAACAAAAGAAGAGAAGTCATAAAGGTTACCTGCCATCTAGTGACTCTTGGTTGTAACTGCAGATTTGTACAGTGCACACTTAATAAAGGGATATTCCGGTGTAAATTTAATCCATGGTCTAACACCGAGTAAGACCCCCCCCCTCGAGAGATCAAGTTTGCAGACTGCTAGTTTATGTAGTTTTAGCAACCTCAGAAATGCCTCCAAGATGAAACTGCCATCTAAAAGCCGCAAATAATGCTAATATTAATAATGTTCAGAACAGCACCCAACTTCAGCAACAGTCCAAATAGGGTCTCAGCACATAGTTCAGGGCATCAGACCTCCGCTACCTTAGCTGGATTGCTATTGTAAATTGAACACAACTCACTACTATCCTGCTGCAGCATCCTGTTGTGGGGAAGCCCTGTGAGTCGATTACCGAGTGGAGTAGAGTTCCACAGCACAAGGATGAAAATGTATGATTATCACTCCATGGAAATGTATCAAAGTTCATATGTGTCTTACCTACCAGTTTATAACAGTTACTATCGAGAGCGGACAGGGAAAAGAACAAAATTGAGCATTTCTAACCGCACTCGTCGGGCTTCCCCACAACAGGAACCTGCAGCAGGAGAGTGGTGAGTTGTGTTCACTTTACAATAGCAATCCGGCTAATCTAGCGGAGGTTTGATGCCTTGAACTATGTGCTGAGACCCTATTTGTACTATTGCTGAAATTTGGTTGTGTTCTGAGCATTATTTGTGGCTTTTTCATCTTGGAGGCATAGACTGCAGTGTATTGTTATCGTGCTGTCTTTTTCTGAGGTTGTTAAAACTACGTAAACTAGCGGTCTGCAAACTTGATCTCGGTGTCACGGTGTGTTAGACCATGGATTAAACTTACACCAGAATATCCCTTTAATGTAATTGAATTTTGTGGTTCAGTTATTCAACCCTAACTGATGCAGTGAGGAGCTTCTCATTTCTTAAACAACCATGTTAGAAGACACATCCTGTGGTCGTGGAAAAGATGTTACTCTGTTTCAGAAGGGTCAAATTGCTGGCCTGCATCAAGCAAAGAAAACAACTAAGGAGATCACTGAACCTACTTAAACTCGGTTAAGAAATGGCTACCGCAATAATAAAACCTGGAAGGATGGTGGTGAACCATTATCTTCCAGGAAGAAATATGGTCGGAAAAAAATCTTGATGATCGTGATCAGAGATCATTTAAATGTTTGGTGAAATCAAATCTTAATATATCAACAATAGAACTCATAGCTGTGTTTAATAGTGAAAGTAAGAGCATTCTTACAAGCACAATGTGAAGAGAACTCAAGGGATTGGGATTAAACTACGGAGCCCTGGAGGTGACACGGATGGGTTTTTTTTTTTATCTCGCATGTGAGATAGTAAGACGCGCAAGACTGCGGACTGACAGGCGCTCCATTTATTCTTTGTTTTGTTTGTTCCACTTTGTTAAGTGCTAAGATGATAGAAGAGGCCTTCGTTGAGGCAGCTGACTCCTTGTTTTGGGATTTTAGAAACAAACCAGAAATACTATCATCAATCAAAGCTCTTCAGCTATCAAGACGTACTGTTACACAGCGCTGTGAAGTAATGGCCAAGGATTTGACACAGCAGCTTCGGAGAGACATTGCAGACTGAGAGTGTTTCTCACTACAATAAGACGAGTCTACGGACACCAGCGATACAGCCCAGATGTGCATTTTTATTTGGATGATGTTTACAGATATGACTGCAAAAGAGGAGCTGTTAACATTACTGCCCATGAAAGAACACACACAGGTGTAGCAACTAATAATGTCATAACGGCTCATAATGTAATAATTTCAATGTAATAAAAGTTCATAATGTAATAATCGGCTCATAATGTAATAAAATCACGGACCATAACATAATAAGGGCTTTGCACATAATGTGATAATGTAATAACTTATTACATTAAGATCCTTATTGATACCGCTCATAATGTAATAACAGCTCATAATGTAATAACAGCTCATATAGTGCGAAAAGTCTGTGTGACTATACTTAACACACTTTAATATCAATTGATCAGTTTAGAAGTTGGAAAGTTAGTTAGATTAGTTTGCAACTAAAGTCCGCAAAGTAGTGAGAAGATGAGTCTATGTTTGGCATAATTAGCGTTAATGCCCTCGACATCTGTACACCTGTAGTCTCATTTAGCCACTTGTTAGCAACCACCATATTCTAATGTAAATGTATATGCTTTTATATTCAAAGGTAAGTTATTAATCGACATTTTCATTTATGTATTTAACCTTTATTTAACCAGGTAAAAAGACTCATTGAGATTAAAAATATCTTTTACAAGAGTGTCCTGGCCAAGACATGCAGCAGCATAATCATACATACAAACAAACACAAGGTGGACACAAACATTAAAGACACTTAGCATCCAAAACAGCCACATTGGAAGGTCCGCTACAGTAATAAAAGCCTCAGGCATCATCTACAACCAGATGTTTCTGCCTCCAGGTCATCCAGTTTCCCCTTAAAAGTGTTCAATGAGACCAACTCATTAAGTTTTTTGTAGCATGTTCCAGGCAGAGGGAGCAGCAAACCTAAATGCTGTCTTTCCCAGTTCAGTTCTGACTTTTGGGACAGACAGCAAGAACCAATCCTGAGACAGAAGATTGTACGTCCCAGCATTACTTCAGTTAATGTAGGTAAAAAAGGTAAGAAGGAAGAAAACCTAAGATTGCCTTGTAAATGAGAATACGCAGGTGTCTCAGTCTGCGTATTGATATGGAGGACCATCCAACCCATTCATACAGTGTACAGTGATGAGTCGGTGCTTTAAAACCAGTGATGAACCTCAGAGCTCCATGATGTAAGCTTTGAGACGAGGCTTGCATATATACAACATCACCGTAGTCCACAACAGACATAAAAGTGGCAGCAACCACTCTCTTTTGTGATTTACAAGGAAGGCAGGATTTGATCCTAAAATGAAAACCCAGTTTCAGTTTCAATCTTTTTACCAGCTGCTCAATATGATTTGCGAAGGAGAGGGATTCGTCAATTACCGTATTGACCCGAATATAGGATGAGGTTTTTTTCCGATGAAAATTATGTGAAAAAGTGGGGTCGTATTATAATCAGGGTCGTCCTATATTCGGGTCAATACGGTAATATACCAAGATATCTGTAATTGGAAACACAATCAATCTTTAAACCCTGAGAAGAGAGGATTGAGGGCAGATTTTGTGGTTTTGATTTTGTATTAGAGAACAGCATGACTTTAGTTTTGTCAGCATTTAAAATAAGTTTTAAATCATACAAATGTTCTTGAATATTTTATGTTGTATAACAAAATGTGAAAATCTCTTGTGTTAACCATAGACCTTATTTCAGGCGTCTAAGTGAATTTCAGAATCACATTTCTGAGTAAAGCCAATAGAATTTTGAGAAATATTTGAGAAAATGGAGAATTTGGTTTTTATTATTGCAGAAGTAAGATCCGTAGCAAACACAAGTTTCACAAGACACACATTTTGATCAGAAAAATAATAATAAATTAACACAACATTAATGAATTTTGAAGTGTAAATGCAAAACGCCAGAAGGAAATCTATTCTTAGCTTATAAGCTAATAACTACATTGCCACCGCATGACTGTGACTATACTTAACACACTTTAGTCAATCAATTGATCAGTCAAGAAGTTGAAAAATATTATGCTTCTTGTATCATGTATTTAACGTAAGTAGTAGGAGAATAATTGGAATTAAAGACCAACAATGAAAAACGGCAACATTTTGACTGGAAGGTCTTTGTCAGGTTGTGTGGAAGGAAAGAGTGTTCACTTACTTATTTTAAAAGAACAATTTTAAACGTGTTTTTATTGCAGAAGTTATTATTAGTTATTGTAGCAAAGAAAATGCTCTTTTAAACTACATGAACTACAGTCCCCCTCCTTCTTCCCTAATCCAACCTCTTCTCCTGCCAGCTGTTGAGTTGGTTACTGTAGCGCCACCTATGTACAAATCATAGTCAAACACAAAAACAGACCTCTGCCAATAAGTGCATTCTAGCTGTCAGTGTGTGCAGTTGTGGCCTTTATACCATGGATTTGACCTATGGAGGATGATGTGTTAAACAATTAGGCTTCTCTACCTTTTTATGAGGACTGCCACTTATTGGGAGTGGAGGTACAGTATATGGCACCTAAGTTGGCTGATGCTCCACCATGTTTGCAGAAATGTGTGATCTTGCTGACAGACAGACACAAGTGAAAGTGTTTCCTTCCACCACTGCAAGGATGGCAGAAGTAACAGTGATGATTATGCAACATTTTTCTCGCTATATGAGCTGTTATTACATTATGAGCCGATTATTACATTATGAACTTTTATTACATTGAAATTATTACATTATGAGCTGTTATTACATTATGAGCTGTTACTACATTATTAGTTGCTACAAGTAAGTTAGGATGGAGGTTGAAATCTGATGACAGTGAATACGTATAATTTTATATAATTTTCCATCATTAAACATACTTTCTTTCTCTCTCTCAGCTGCGTTAGTCTTGTGTGGTGCTGATTATGTGACAGGCTCTAATCTGCCAAGCCACTCGGATGTTCAGCTGTCCTGTTTCACTGGACACAGAATACAGGTGTGTGTTTTGATATTTAATTAGTTTGTGTGTATCTACACTGATAAAATTGGGACTTCTTGTGACTTTCCTTCTTTTTAATGTGCAGGGTCCAGTGTTTTTGCTGGAGGACGGCAAATCAGCAATCTCTCTTAATGATGCTCTGATGTGGGCAAAAGTCAACCCCTTCTCCCCTCTGGGAACAGGACTCCGCATCAACCCCTTCTAACACACACACACACACACACACACACACACACACACACACACACACACACACACACACACACACAAAGAAAGAGGACATTCCAAGGGAAGGGTTTGCATATTGCAAGGAAGGAAGGAAGGAAGAAACTAAAGCCAGAGAGTGAAGTTTCGTAATGGAAAAGAAAAAGAAAACTGGGCTGCAAATTACATTTTTGTTCTTCAGTAAACTTTTTTATAATTTACGGAGCCAACAGATGTGCAGACATCAAATATACATTTGTGATTCCGTGAGGATGATTCAGTTTCAAAACAGCTCATTGTTTTGGTAGCTTTTGACATTGGTTAGCTTAGCTGTTACGTGATGAGAAATGAGCAACATAAACTTCATGCTTATTTTTTGAAGAGGGATTCGTATTGAATGAGGTCTGTGATTTGTTTGGTAGGATTCCCTCTTTTCTCCAGGAAAAATTTCTCAAATTATGAGCATGTATATACAGGGTATATATCTGAATTACTTTCTTGTATTGTTGTAAAAACAGAAGATACTGGAATAAAGCAATCACTGCAGATTTATTGGCGACTTGACTGTGTTCCACCCATATTGCTACAAAACAGTAAAAACATAAATGTTACATTGCAGATGCGTACCGTGCTAATATGCTTCAATAACAGCTACTGACAGTCAGCAGTATTCATGGATTCATGAGTGGCAAACCCAAATCAAACAAATGTCCAATTAACTTTATTGGCTTCAGCTGTGTTACATGTGCAACAGTGTATTGATTAAAGGAGCAGTCTGGCCTTTTAGGAACTATGCCTGTTTACTTTATTAACTTGTTAGATGAAAGATTGAAACTAATCTTATATTTGTGAGCTAAATAGGACCCTGGAGCCAGCTGAGGATTGGATTGAAACAGGGCAAAAAGCTGGTGTGGC
Source organism: Sparus aurata (assembly GCF_900880675.1). Classification (NCBI taxonomy): domain Eukaryota; kingdom Metazoa; phylum Chordata; class Actinopteri; order Spariformes; family Sparidae; genus Sparus; species Sparus aurata. Next base: position 38,887,207 of record NC_044187.1, on the reverse strand, counting down.
TTTACTGTTCAAAGTTCAAAACAGCTGGACTACTGCCAACATTTATATTTATAAGCTCACTGCGTAGCACCCTGTATCTTGTTTTTTTTAATTTGTACACAAAAAGATATTTAAAGATTACGATGTGTGGTTTACAGGGTGCTGAAACTGTTTACTTGTTAAATAAGTTATTCACACCCTTCTTAAAACTCAGATCTTCACTGTAGCTACTGAGCTTCAGACACACCCTGTCAGAAGTGGGTGCACGAGCACTTCACCCATCTTTCGATCAGAATGTGTGTGATGAGAAAATGATAAACATTTAGATTTTAAGTTGAACGTTTCCTTTAAGCACACTGTTGAATTCCCATTTCCATTTGGATTTTGCATGTATATCCAGGTGGATCAGACCTTCACAGCGGCATCACATATGATATCACGAGTGAAATTAAAACTATCAACACATTATATTAATGTGTCTTGCAGTAGCATATATCTAGCTGACCTTTTGCTTCTTTCTGGTGGAGCACAGGCCTGGTGGGTGGCACCAATACCTGTCAATGTCTTTTCACCATAGTCTAATGTAAAAATATTTCTGTGACAATAAGAGTTTTCTTTGCTTCAGGCATTTTAAATTAAAGACACCCAGAAACCCCTGCAGACTTTTGAGAAATGGCTCAGGCAAACTCCATTCATCCTTTCCATCTCCAATAGACCTGAGTGTTTGATGTGGAGGGTGTATCGTATTAAAAGATGTTCAAATTAATTTAATCGTTATTGGCAACCGCTTATCTTTTGCAAGGTTGCTGGGGGGCGGGAGCCGATCCCAGGTATCATGGGGTGAGCAGCAGGGTACACCATGGACAAGATGCCAATTCATCACAGGGCTGACATACAATGACAAGCAACCATTCACACACACATTCACACCTATGACCAAATACCCTCACTTGCTTTGGACCGTGGGAGGAAGCAGGAGTATCCAGAGAGAAGGTTGCTGTAGAGGTCACACTGCTTCCTGGAGAGAGACTGGTTTGGGAAAGAGCCATGGAGTTATGAGGAATGTCAACACTGACTGAAGGGCTGAGGCTGACCGACGTTGTATCACAGCTCATAGTTCACCAGAGTTTGTGTAAAGAACACTACATTTGACATGTTGATGTGGACTTGATACAGTGCTGTCTCTGAAATCCCACGTTATTTGGAACTTGGCCTTCAGTTTGGAGATGGTACTAGGGCTAACTCCAAATAATACTGCAACGTGGTTTCGCGGAACACCAGCTGGAGTTGTCCCATTATGTCAAATGTTGCATGCTGATTCTTGGAGCAGACATCAACCGATCACTGTAGCAGGGCCCGTGCTCACTGCCCATCAACTGGGGTACCAGAAGAGCCAAAACAAGAGTCAGTAGCAACAGCAGAATAAACTGTTTGGCAGAGAAGATTTGGCACATTTTTCATGGGGGCAACCCACATACTCATCTCACAAATGCATGTTCCTTCAAATGTGGCACCATTTAAAAGGGAAATAAACAGGCTTTCCAATGGTATAAATAAAAAGAAGTAATCTACCCAACACAAATTTCCTTACTTTTTGTGCTTGGTTTAGTTGAATGCAGCTTTCTTAAATAAATGTGTTTATTAAACACTCAACTAAACTCCAGAGACACCATTCACCCTATAACAAGACACTGAACCATCAAAATAATTTAGAGTAAAAACGTTACATAATGTTTTTTTTTTTCAAATGAACTCACCGATCAACTTAATTTAGAAACTAAATAAACTTGGTACAAATATTTCCACCAGGGGCGTCACTAGGTTTTAAGGACAGGGGAGGCTTAGCCCCGAGAGATGCACAGGATGTGAGCGAAAGTAGTGCGCAAGCACAACATTTCAATTTCAAACAGCTCAAATATTTCAACATGTAGGCTAATGGCATGACTTTGGCTGACAACATAATTGTTTGCTCCCAAATATTTTGAAGTCGCACAGATTACATTTTGGGCACATATGTGACTAAAATGATTGTAATTTCAAGCCCTGAAAAATATTACTTAATTACTTGAATTAAAGTAATATTTAGATACTAGTGAAAATATTTGGGTCAGGCTAACTTGGCTTTTATATACATATATATATATATATATATATATATATATATATATATATATATATATATATATATATAGGCTTTCTCCACTTTCTAATCATTACTCTCCTCAATAAAAGCTGAAGTTAAATAAGTCTTATATGGTGCACCTTGACTGAAATGTTTCATATTTCATACTGAGTTCCATAAAATCCTGTGAAATCCTTTAGACTCACCATTCCAGTAGAGGTCTCTCCCCTCTCACTCCCTGTGCTCCTCTGCCCTGACTTCTACAGGTCAATAGGGGTGGTGGAGTGATTATTATTAGTGTATTATTATTATTATCCACAGATGATAATCATATGTGAATGAGCTCAGCTCCTGTTTCACGGTGTGCATCCATGCGTAGAGTGAGAAACACAGCTGATGCTCCAGAAGGAAGTCACCCCAAAGATAGTATATGGTAAAAAGAGTGCACACTTAACTCTATAAACAACCAGGGCCTTCACAATGCTGTTCAGACTAACTAGCTAGCTAAGTAGCAGCGTTTTTTTAGAGCTGGAATGTAACTTTTGACCGCGAAACAACAAAGGTGAGACGTGCGCAGAGATTGTCTATAGTGTGCAAGCTAAGTTTTAATTTGTCAAACAGGGAGCACTTGGTTCATTAATTCAATGGGACTTTCTGCTGTTAGCTGGGGGCTGAAGCTAACTTATTGTTACTACCAGCAGTGATGAATACTTTTTTACTTTCTTGAAAAACTTTCTTATCCATTCTTCTTCATTCACGTTCTTCTCCTCACGCTGCTCTAGTCGCTCTGTGTGCTTCAAGGTAAACACACTGCAGGTACCGAGTGCAAGCAAGGTCGCAGGGACAACATGGACGGGATTTTCAGTGATGTGGGCTTTTTCTATCCACCTTATTCCTGACTTTGTGAGTTTACCCATAGTTCATAGCGGTAGTCGGCTTTGCTCTTCCGGTTGAACTGGTTGAACTCTGTGTTTACGCTAGCGTAGCTATCATGCTCGCTCTAAAAACCGGCTTTTAACACAAAGATAGCGACAAAATTGACAAAAATCAGAGGTGGATACACAGTACGGATGTTTTACAAAGTCGTGAGGACAGTTCTCACGGAGTGGGCAGATGACATGAAGCAATGGCTCGATATTAGCTACATCGACAAAGCCCTTTTTTGGCACTACATTTTCTCAACCGTAGAACCTCCGTATCCCTACGCATTAGCGCAACTGGGCAACAGATGATCAGCGAGCGGCGAAATACAGTGCGAGGCCCAGCTGCTGGACGAGAGGTTTGCTTTCGATAAAAACCAAACTTAACAGACCAAAGAACCTCCGTTTCCCTACGCATTAGCGCAACTGCGTAGGGATACAGAGGTTCTACGGTTAAGAAAATGTAGTGCCAAAAGTACATGAGGATGAGGATAGTAACGCAAAAATTTGCTGGAAAACCATGGCTAACTAAGGGAATACAGAATGCATGCAAGAAGAAAAATCAGCTATATAAGGAATTTTCTAAGAAAAGAGCAACCGAAACAGAGAACATCTATAAAAATTTTAAAAACAAACTGAAAAGAATTATGAGAAGCAGCAAAAGGGATTGCAACAGTAAATCACTAGAGGAGAACAAGAGTGATTTCAAACAAACATTGAAGGTACTGAGATAATGAGATAATCAAACAAAAACTTGCAAAATCAGAATACTCAAATTATTTCTTGGCAAAGAACAATATATTTACTGATATGAATTTAGTTGCAGATGGATTTAATGATTTTTTTGTTGGTGTTGGTCTGGCTAGTGAGATTGTAAGAAATGATAGTAGAGATGATCTTAAAAGTGGTGACTTAACTGTAAATTAATCAATGTTTATAAGGAGAACAGATGAAAAAGAATTTTTTGAAATTGTAAAGTCATTTAAGAGTAAGGAGTCCACAGATTGGAATGATATCGATATGTTTATTGTTAAAAACATCATTGAGTGTGTGGTGAAACCTCATATTTGCAATCAATCTCTAAAAACGGGAATATTTCCCTAAAAAAATGAAAATAGCAAAGGTCATACCAATATACAAGACTGGAAATAGACATGAGCTGTCAAATTACAGACCTGTCTCTTTACTGCCAGATTTTTCTATGTATACTCTATATAGGCTATACTATGTGATCAGCAATATGGATTGAGGGGTTACAGGACATCTTCACTTACATTAATGGAATTTGTTGAAGAAATAACAATTTCAATAGAGAAAAAATGATATGCAATAGGAATATTTCAGATCTAAAAAAAAGCATTTGACACTGTCGACCCTGATCTCTTATTAAAAAAAAATGCATATATATGGAGTCAGTGGGGTGGCACTATCCTGGATTGGCAGTTACCAGGAGCTGGGGCGCCGAAAAGGGGGGGAAAAGGGGAAGGATTCTAGGGGCCCATAACTGACAGGGGCCCAGAAAGGCCCCTAATAAAATTGTAATACTGACAAAAACAATATGACACTAATTTTTTAGTTTATAATCATAAATATACATCATTTAATGCACTGATAATAACACTAAGGCCCCCCCCTTACGTAAAATGGTTCGGTCCTCCCATCAAATCAACTGAACTGCTGCGCGGTGCCGTGTTTCAGTCAGTCAGTAAGGAGACCGAGAGAAGGCAAAGTGCCTCAGTAGTCGGTAGCCAAAAAAGGAAAGACAAAAAGATTAGGCAGGGGAGAGAAGCAAAGGGGCGTCGGAATGTCACCCAGTTTTTCCAGAAACAAGGTGGGTTTGGTTCATGTGGTGGAAAGTTCTGGAACACATTAGTTTGTTGTTTGTCTTAACGTTAACCTTGTGGTTTTTAAGCTAGCTCACTTTTCTCACAAACTCTGGATTTTTAGATGTCACTGTTCACGTTTAGCAAGCTGCCCATATTTAATCAGTTGACCACCCCTCCTGTCAAAAATGATGCATGTTTGAACAGGCACGTCAAGTGCAGCAGCAGCACCAGCCGCAGCTGTCTGTGAGCCCCGTGAGCCCCCTACCCCTGAACCAGCCCCAGGACCCCCACCTACCCCTGAACCAGCCCCAGGACCCCCACCTACCCCTGAACCAGCCCCAGGACCCCCACCTACCCCTGAACCAGCCCCAGGACCCCCACCTACCCCTGAACCAGCCCCAGTACCCCCACCTACCCCTGAACCAGCCCCAGTACCCCCACCTACCCCTGAACCAGCCCCAGTACCCCCACCTACCCCTGAACCAGCCCCAGGACCCCCACCTACCCCTGAACCAGCCCCAGGACCCCCACCTACCCCTGAACCAGCTCCAGTACCCCCACCTACCCCTGAACCAGCCCCAGGACCCCCACCTACCCCTGAACCAGCTCCAGTACCCCCACCTACCCCTGAACCAGCCCCAGTAGGCCTACCCACAACTGAGGAAGGAGGTGAGCAGCTCTGTGTTGAATTAATCTATTATTATGGAAAAAAAGATAAATTGAAATTAATGAATAAAGATCATTCTGAAATAAAAACACATAGTCTGTATTTATTTCAGAATTATTTAAATGGTTAAAAAAACATATAGCCTATAACTTTATTTTGTTTTGTTTAAATTTAGCTATCACTGAAACTGAACTATAAACTCACTGAAATACTGTTTGGTCAGTAGTTTGGGACTCTCACCCCTTGCTTTGCAGTAGGAAAAGAGGAGAAATGTTCAGGTGCTTGCAGACTAAGTGACTGCTCTCAATCCAATCAGAGAAACTTTATTAATATTAAATCGCAACGACCATAGAGCCTCATCTATGTATTTTTTTCCACCCCAACCCTTATTCCACCACGTACAGTTTTGGAGATGAATTATTATTATTATTATTTTTAATAGATTTTTTTAAAACAAAATATAAACGTATATAACAAACTTAATAAAAACAACAACAAAAACATAATGTAAGACAGCATACAGTTTTTACATTGAGTGCAGTGGCTGGTCTAAGTGTGTGTGTGGGGGGTGATGTGCATGTTTGAAAGAGAAATTGTGTGGTATTGCTATATATAGTAATAATAATAGTAATAGTAAATTTGGAGATAAATTAGACCTAAATGCAGGGCTACAAGAGGGAGACAGTGAGCAGTAGGGTACTGGTTGTGAAAATCACATTTTCTTTTGTTATTTTTGATCAAATCACTGACAGTAAAACAGAATGGTGGGAGGAAACCTGAATCTGGTGATGGTGATGCTATTTCAAATGGTATTACAGGAAATTCTATATAATTCATGTATGTCATGCATTTGTATTTTTCAGGTAATTTAATTTAAGAGAATTTTATATTTTGACCATTAAAGTTGCAGACTTGCAGACAATGAATCTAAATTCCATTGTATTCTGAGTGTTCAGTGCTTCCCCTACCAAGTAACTGTCATGTTGTTCTTTTCACACATATAGGAAATTATAGTCAAAAATATCATTAAAATGCACAGTTTTATGTAAACAGCATAACAAATTTTAAGGCCGGCTATACAGGAGCCCAGTAATATTTCTTTTCATGGGGCCCAAAATCCCTGGCAGCGCCCCTGACCGGGAGAATAGGTATCAGTACATACAAATTAATAACAACTTCAAATCTCAATTTCAGAAGGTCAGTTGTGGGGTTCCCCAGGGCTCAGTACTGGGACCAATGTTTTTATATTATATCTAAACAGCATATTTAAGTATATAAGTTAAGTTAAGTTAAATATAAGTTATTAACAATGATTGTGCTTGGAACAACTCATGGTTACAGGTGAAATAGAATTGAAACAATTAAAGAGATGGTTTGATTACAACAAGCTAACACTGAACCTAAATAAAACAAAATGTATAATTTTTGGAAATCAACGAATAAACTCAAATAGGAAACTCATGATAAACAATGCTGTCATTGAAAGAGTGTCTGAAATAACATTTCTCGGAATAATAATTGATAATAAATTGTGCTGGAAGCCGCATATAAACTACATCATAACTAAAATATCAAAGTCAATTGCAGTACTCTGCAAAGTTAAAGATTTTCTAAACCAAGCATACACCTTGTACTGCTCCTTTATACTTCCATAAGCTACTGCGTGGAAGTGTAGGGTAACACATACAAAACAAATACTAAACCAATCTTTATCCTTCAAAAAAGAGCCATAAGAATTGTAAATAAAACCACTTACAGAGAAACAACAAATCCATTGTTTATCAAGTTAAAAGCTCTAAAATTTAACGATTTGGTAGACTTCAAAGCAGTTCATATGATGTATGAAGCCAAAAATAAATTATTACCCAGCAGTATCCAAGAGTTGTTTAAATTTCAAGAAAATCGGTACAGCCTGAGGGGAACCAATCAATTCAAGAATCAACTAGTGAGATATCACTGTATTACAGTCAAAGGAGTCACCTTATGGAATAATTGTAACAAGGAGCTGAAAACATGTACATTATTACATAAGTTCAAACGAATGTTCAAAGACACCATACTGAATGGATATATGATGGAATAGGATGCGTAGGTTGTTCTGTTATATAAGTACGTGTTATTCATTATCTCTATGATGTGAATCTTTGATTTCATGCTTGATTTGTGCCTGATAATTGAAACAGAAAAAAAGAATGATTATCATAAATATATTAAATATAGATATAAAAAAGGGGTAGGACTCGATAAGTTCACGCTTCCTTCCTGCTTTTATTCGGACAACAAATATTTGCTTGTTTGTTTGTTTGCTTTTCTCTGGTGGGATTTAGTGATTTTGCAGTATGCGTGATGTTTTCAAAGCTTGTTTGCTTTTAAAATTTTATTTTATTGTCTTATTTTGTCTTTTAACATGTCCGAATAAACATTAAACAGTTCCCTCTGGTCCATGCTCTTGGTTTCCCCATGCTGAAAGGCCATCATGAAAAGATCAGCCTGTTAGTAACCAGTAGCCATATCTGTGGGAGGGACATTTACTAAACAGTATAAACAGTATATAACAGTATATAAATAAACAAATTAAAAAATCCTAGTCTGAATCAGTTTACTTTTATTATGAAACAGGAAATGGTCGGCTCGCCTTCCATCACCTGCTCATGGGCCAGATTTGGTCCATGGGCGATAAATTGTATATTACTAATTTAAACAACTGAAACTCTTGTCCTTGACTGTAATCTCAGTATTAATGTCATCACATAACACTGGTCTTTTTATTTTCAAAGGAGACCACAGAGCTATCCATCATTATTATGAGTGAGTGATCTGTCCTCACATGAGGTAAAGATAAGGAGTTTTGTTTTAATTAGATATGTAGCTTCTACCCCCATTACTTTTTACATCATAAAAAACAATGTTTAGAGAGGAAATCAACAATCCTACTGCGAGAGTCAAATACACAACAGAGCCGTTCATAGGCTGTTATAAGCTGAAGTTTAAGTATGACATTCTCGTTCCGTTGTCTGATAACAGAAGCTGAAGATACATTGACTGACAAGAACTACTTTTGGAGACGGCAGGTGTAACAGGCTGTCACTTTGCAGAGTAACAGTGTGTGCAGCCTTATCACAGACTTGCTGTGTGGCAACAAAATTAAGAACTTCCTATTTAAGTTACACATCTTTAAACCTGGCTGTGGTGGACCATACAGAATAGATGTTGTCTTCAATTTGCATTTATGTTCATATTGAAATAATGATTTGATTAGCTAGGCTGCATGAAGAAAAGGTATTTGTTATATGTTACGTTTCACTGTGGACACAGATCTCTACAGACCCACTTGGAAAGACTCATGGACACACAAAATGTTATCACATGGATCCTGTGTTTTTAAATGTACTTGGCCTAACTTAAACATAGTGAAATCATAAATAAGTCTCATATCTACCACACCATTTCTTTATTTTTTTACACAAACCATATAATGAAGCTGTTCAATAATAATTGTTACAGTTGCTATGAAAACACTGTTCAATGAAAGCAGCTCATTTCTTGGCTGGCAGTGGAAACACTCTACTTTTTAAAATAAATTTGCTAATAACTATGATCATCATTATCATATTATAAACATAATTATTAAAATCAGGCAGTGTATGTAACTATAAGTTGGATTGCATTCATTTGAGACAGTTGTAAATAAATGATGAGGCATTGTTCAGGTCAGTTTGTCCCATTTGGACAATGCTCTGACTGTGTTCTGATATGAATTGAGGTGTTCTGAACCAGTTTCTGCAGCAGTCACACAGGTTAAAGCGCTCCATTGTTCTCTTCAGCAAAATCCAGTGTGTCAAGGCTCAAGCCGACATGGGTTCATAGGTGTGGAAGTGGATTCCCTTGGAGCAGGTGATTTTCATCACAGCTCCATTCAGAGTGGTGTCCATGATTAACCTCATCATACCCTCTGCTATCAGCGACGGCCTGAAATAAACACAGAGGGGGCATTAAAATAAAATACACACAGCCTTGTTTTCATCACTTGTATTGAGAATAGGTACACATTCACCATGGACCCTAACATACCCAATACATGCCTAATGTCAACCCTCATCTAAACTCTTGAGTGTTGAGACACAAACCCAGACACACACACATGCATGTTATTGTATCGTATTTTTAGGATGGAAGTCTGCACAGGAAATACACCACTAATTACTTAGGTAGTGTGTGTGTGTGTGTGTGTGTGTGTGTGTGTTTTGGTCTGGGTTTGTTTTTTCTATATTTGTGGCAGACCACTCGCACTGTGTCTGTCAGATTTGTGCGGCCTAAATGCTGGATTCTCTGAATCATTCAATTTTAGGGTGACACTTGGGTTAAGGTGAAGTTGGGAATTAAATTTCTTTATTATGGTTAGGGTAAGAGTAAGTCTACAAGAAATGAATGTAAGTCTATCTCATGTCTAGTGTGTGTGTGTGATGAGGAAGTCATCTGACCTCAACTTCCTCGGTCACTAATCCCTCTTCTCATCTCTAAACTGCACAGTTTGAACTTTAAAAGAAGCCTACCTCAGAGTCATAAAATAAACAGTTTGGTCTCTCTGGTGTGGAGCATGGCACAGTTCTGACTGTATTCAACCCCCAAAGTGAGCTGATGAAGGGCCAGGGCACATATTGAATCTTATCATAGTTGTCCTGTTAATCTAAAAACATCATATATAACAGCAGCGACTACCTTACTGCACAAAGACAACTTTTAGTTTTCAGACTGTAAGTACATTTAGCTGATTATACTTTAGATTTTGAATCCACGACTTTCACAGTGTGGTATTTACTTTAACTGAAGTAAAGGATCTAAAATCTCCCTCCACCATGATAAATTCACACCATGTGAAAAGAGTAATGTGTGGGAGTTAACTCACTGTAAAACTCCAAACTTTGTCATGCTGCGTCTGAAGTCGTCCTTGAACTTCACAAACTTTCCCATGTTGTCCTCGTGTTCCACTGAGTGTAGCAGAGGGGTGTCGACGAAGGCCGGGCACAGGACGTTGATGCGGACGCCGTAGTCACCCTGAGAGGACGCGTCCTGTAAAAACAGACGAGCTGCTGAGTTTTGAGTTGCCTGGAATACATCACATTCCACAAAAGTTAAAGATGACATGAAGATGATGTGAGTGTGTCTTACCGCTATAGCTCTCGTGAAGCCAATGACTCCATGTTTAGTAGCAGTGTAGACAGGCTGATGAGGAGAATGCAAGAAGGCTGATTGTAAAGGACAAAAGGAGACAAGAGAACAAACATGTTACCAGCAGCAACACAGAGCAAAGACCAGTCTGGAACCCTGCACAGTTCCACTTGGTGTCACAGATGCAGCCTTCAATACAAGCTTCACTACATTACTCTGAGTTCCTAAGATGCAGGCTGTGTAAGGAGAGTAACTGGGAGTTTCTTTCTTTCTCAGGACAAACATAGTTAATTTTTCCCTTCATGAAGTCAAACAAAGTATAAAATCGTGTTGCTGTATTTATTTTGATTAAAATAAGTGTTAAATAGCTCTGTATTACAACAGTAATCACTGCTAGAATGTGTTTGGTCAGCAACTTAAGTAAAAGACAAAATACATTTTCTGGCATCCAGCACTTTATCCAATCAGGACAGAGAACTCTATGAAGAGGAAGTTCTGTCTACTCGGGGAACACGCAGAGAGCAGGATAGAACAGGGAAAGTTACTAATTCCAGCACTCCTGCTGATGGCTTATAGCCTTCTACCACAGATGCCAAGTAAAGACAAATGCTGAAAGAAAGGATAGAGCAGCAGTGTAATGCTTTTTTGAGGTTGCTCCCATAGTTATGCAGATGACACACACATTTATATAACCATATCACCAGGGGACTATAATCCCATACATACCCTGAGTAGATGCATTGAACAAATCAATGATTGGATGTGTCAGAGTTTTCTTCAGTTAATCAAAGATAAGACTGAAATAATTGTTTTTGGATCCAAGAACAACTTAAAGTCTCTGCTCAGCTTCAGTCTGTAATGTTGGAAACTACAGACCAAGCCAGAAACCTCGGTGTAATTATGGACTCAGACATGAATTTCAGCAGCCACATTAAGACAGTTACAAAGTCAGCCTACTATCACCTTAAGAATATATCCAGGATAAGAGGGCTTATGTCTCGGCAGGATTTGGAGAAACTTGTTCACGCATTTATCTTCAGCAGACTCGACTACTGTAATGGTGTCCTTACATGACTCCCTAAAAACTCCATCAGACAGTTGCAGCTGATTCAGAACGCTGCTGCTCGAGTCCTAACAAGAACCAAAAAAGTAGATCACATCACTCCAGTTCTTAGATCTTTACACTGGCTTCCTGTCTATCAAAGAATAGATTTCAAAGTCCTGTTGTTGGTTTATAAAGCATTGAATGGTTTCGGGCCAAAATACATTTCTGATCTGCTGCCGCGAACCATCCAGACCTCTGAGATCGTCAGGTACCGGTCTGCTTTCAGTCCCCAGAGTCAGAAGTAAACATGGAGAAGCAGCTTTCAGTTACTATGCGCCACATATTTGGAACAAACTCCCTGAAAATTGCAGGTCTGCTCCTTCTCTCACCTCTTTTAAAGCTAGGGTCTGTAATGTTGTTCAGAAACACATTTTGTTATACTGGGTGAAATGATCCTGCTATCCTGAGAATAGTCAATACATTATGTATTCAGAAAAAGGAACGAAAATAATCGGACCTCTGTGGCAGCTGTAGGACTGAGAAAAATCTGCCTCCTCCCTCCTCCGCGCGTGCACGCGTCACGTTTCACTGATGCCGGAAATATTCAGCACACTCTGCAGAAATATGGGGTTGCAGGAGAAGACGTTCATTTGGTTACAATGGCAGAGAAAATGCAGCCAGCATTACTTGTAACAGCTCACCCCGCTAAAAAGGCAAGGAAAAGAAAGCCTGAGGCAGAAAAGGCTGCGACGAAAAAGGCTCTGGATAAAGAGAGTCGGACCGAGTCAACATCGGTGCTGCGTTTGAGCGGTGGAGACAAATGGGGCATGTGAAGGGCTTGAAAAGTGATGCAGAGGTTGCTCTCTTTCTGTTGGACAGGTAATTATTTGTTTTGTTTCAGGGGGATTTGTTATTTTCATGAAATATGTGAGGTTTGCCAACTTGGCTACGTTTGTAGCTTGTATTAGCCCAATGCTAACATTAGCTTCTTTGTGTGTTGTTTTTAGCCATGAGAATGGCTAATGAGTCGGCCCAATTTCCACTGGATGGGGGCGTGGCTTTGGACGGAGCACTGACGGGATGGGGGGGGTGGAACTTAGGGGCCGTCCACACGGGCGAAAACGATCTTTTTTTTCTCCGTCTTCCTCGGCATCGTTTCAAGAATATTTGCGTCCATACGGATCCACTGAAAACGACCGAAAACGCTGTAGTTCATATTCCAGGCCTCTAGGTGGCGCTTGACATTCACCAAAAACGGAGAAGAAGACACGGAGCATGCACATTAATCTTGCGCGCTGTAAACAGACAGTAGACGGAGAAACCGAACACAAGAAGAAGAAGATGAAAATGGCTAGTGCAAGGAAACCAGAATCGTTTGTGTGGACCGATAATGAGGTCGAACTGCTGCTGCGACTCACACTCAACTACAAGGAGAGTAAGTTGCAAGAAAGGCTCAATGTCTTCTGCGGCGCGAACACGAGCATGTAGTCTGCCATTGTTGTTGTTGTTGTTATGGGATGTCGCGGGGTGGGGCGATCGCGTCATCGTTTTGGAAAGTATGCGGATTTGCCGTCCACATGAAAACGGGAGGGCTGCATTTTCGGATTTCTCCACCCTGAGACCCGTTTTCAAAAAAGTGCGTTTTCAGGCGCTGCGTTTTCAGGATCCGTATGGACGGTCGGCCAAAACGATGCAATACGTGTGCGTTTTCGAAAAAAAACGTTGTCGTCTGGACGGGGCCTTAGAGGAGGTGCCACTTTCAAATCTTGCTAGCTCTCTTGCTAGCTCTATTTTAGCCTACTTGTTTTGATGTTTGTTTCTTAATGTTTTTACTTGTTTTTATGTCTTTTTTAATGCAATTTTTAATGTCTTTTAAAAGAAATTTTTATGTCTTTTAATGTAGTTTGTATGCGCCTGTAAAGCACTTGAGTTGCCTTGTGTCTGAATTGTGCTATACAAATAAACTTGCCTTGCCTTGTAGGGCAGTTGTTCTGGCCAGATCATAATTCACTGCACAGACAGTGGCTGGGTAATAAGGAGCACCTGTTTAAGAGCCTGGGTGCTATTCTGGGCCTTAGCTGGCATGATACATGTAGCGTGTTCAACACACCACGGATGCTTGTAAAGTGAGTTTATGATTGAGTAATATGTGCGGCCCATGCTGGCCAGCTTGTGGTGTGGTAATAAGAGCAGCCTGTAGAGCGGAGTTACCTGTGGTAATTTCACTTTGATCGTGGTTCCATATGTAGTGCCGTTCTTTTGCCATGTAATGAACAGCTCATTGTACATTTGGAAGAAGTATAAACTTATATTTTGAAGGATGTGAGTTAACATTTCCGGTTTCATGTTTCCTATATTCCTTGTATTGTTGATATGTCATCAGTTTGTTGTTATGAAATTGTGTAAATAAGTATGTTGGATTTCATGTTAAGGTTTGACACCTTTCCATAAAGGGAAATGTGGTGAGTTATCACTAGGAGTATAGCGGGTATCTTGTTCTCCTAACAGCACTTGCCGTACTTCTTTCCTATTTGTGTCAGACTTTTCCCGAGAAGGTTCATATTCTATCCACACGTTTATTTTTGTAACTGTGAAGTCAGTTAACTTAAAAACACACATAAAGTCAGTGTACTAACATTGTTACGTTGTGGAGTTGCAATTTTATTTATTTTCATGCATACATTTGCAGAAGAAGAAGAGGAGAAGTGTGTGGACGCCTGTGTGTGTTGCAGGGCTGCAATGTAGCTTGCCAGGCTAGAGTGTACTGTTGAGCCTGTTTGCTAGCATGGGCCATTTATGCCTTTTTTTCCACTACGTGGTACTACGTGGCTCAACTGTACCTGCGCCTCGTGGAGCTCATCCACCTGTACATTGACAAGGCTGACACTTAGTCATTTATTAGAGATGTATCTGTCTAGTTATGTGATATGCCTACAATATTGTTTTGTGACAGATTTATACGGTGACACTGATTACAATTTCATGCAGCCGTACACTGACTTGGAGGAACTTGACTCGCAGTGGCTGTAACTGTGATCACAAAGGCCGGAGCTTCTACAAGTTACAGCCCACAGGACATTGGAATAATTATTGAGGGCGTGGAAGTCATCACCTGACTTGAAGGTATTGCAAGGGCTTGCTCTGTCTTCCTTGGCTGACCTAAACACTGAATCTAAATTATCCCAGGCAGCTGAAGAGTACCTTTGAGCTATACCAAAAACTTTGCTTGGAACTTGATGCTTCAAAGCTCAAAGTCCACAGAACTAAGACTGTTTAATATCTAAAGTATTTAACAGACTCAACTCAACTTTGCTTTGCCTTAAAGCTGTAGTCTGTGACTATTTTTTGTTTGTTATATTTGCTAAAATTGTCACTATAATCTGACAGTAGAATAAGATACAGGTCAGCTGTGTAAAAATCCACTGTCTGTGGCTCCACCCATTGGCTGTAATTTGATTTGCAAGAACCCACCGCTCCCAGGTCAACACAGCTAATCAGAGCAAAGGGAAGTGTCTGAGAAGTGTCTATCATTCTCGTGCATACGGTGCTGGCAGCCACCTTCCCTCATGCAGCGCCTACTGGGCAGTACTCCTCCCCCGCACAGGCACAGTAGCCGTTTTCAGACAGGGCACCAAGCCGCCAATTTGCTTGCCTTTTGGCGGCTCGGTCCGCGGTTTTAGACAGAGGCCAGCAAATTGGGGGTCTGTTTTGGTCCGCCGATTTTTCGCCTCTGAGGGTACACTTATTTCCGCCTCGCCTGCTATCTAAAAACGAGGCGGCAATGTGCTGGCCTCTGCGTGAGGTTGGCGGAGGTGTCGATGACCTGCACTGTTGTGTGACCCACAGCCAACAAACAGCTGATCACAGCAGTCAGTCCATCATTTCATCCACAGACATTAAGATGAACAACTGGACAGCCCCTGAGATCCAGGAGATGCTAGCATCTCCTCGGTCTCTGTAGCTGTTTGGTTGTGTTAGCTTGTTGTTGAGTTGGCAAGCTGACAACGGTTGCTAGTTTCAAATTAAAAGCCCCGTGCTAAGAACCTAGTTCTAAACTCCAATGGGGTGCAATGTAAAGCTCTTATTTTGAAGACAAATTGGTTGTCATTGTTCACAGCCCAACTTCGTGCTTCACGTCATGTCACATGTTTACGCCTACCTCAGAGGCGGCTTTTGGAAAAGGAGGAATATTATGCCTCCGTTTTAGAAAGACAGGCCGGCACATTGCTGTCCTTACCTTGGAGCAAATGTGCCGCCTTTTCTATCTAAAAAGGGCTACTGTCTTCTCTTACCTGGTCAGATATGTTCAAGCTCAATCTGTAAACAATGGCGAAGAACAGACAACAACAACAGAGCTGAAAAATGCCCCACCATTGCCCACGTCAAAGAGGAGAAACAAGAAGACTGACAAACAAAAGCAGTACAAAAATAAAGAAAGAAGAGAAAAAACAAGGATAAATATCTGGTGTAATTTCAGAGGTGGAGGGAGCTGCAGGATTTGTAAGGACTTTTCTGCTGGACAAGTAAGGATCCCTGCTTGATGTATGTTTAATTCTATGTTTTAACCACAAGGCTATGGTGGCGGCACTCTGAAGTGGTTTAATTAGTTTAGAGAAGTAATGTAACTCATGCTTATGAAAGACGTTACACCGGGTAATGATTAGCTGGTAACTCCGTCTACCGCAGTGTGAGGAATACTGTTTGTTACTCGATACATATACAATGATTGGAATGAAGCCCTCGTCATTGTAATTTAGTTGATCAGAAATGGGCTTATTTTGTTGTTATTTTGAATGCGCCATCTTGGTTATTTGCTGCCTCTGTTACTGTGGTTACAAACCTGCTCGTGCACAGCAGGCTCCTCTGTGGGAAGGGGCTTTGAAGGCAGGGGGAAGCAGCAGAGGGGAAGGAGGAGGGACCTGTACTCATTCAAATTTTCTGGCTGAGTCCAGTTTTTTCTCAAAACCCCAGACTGCAGCTTTAATATTAGTGGTTTGGCCAATGTAGACAAATGTGTTTAATTTTATTATATAGTTTTTTATTTTATTTTTCATTTAAGCACATTGATGTTGACATTGATTTTGAACACTGCCGTATAATTAAGGTGACTGTTTTTTCACTTTGGTGTTAACAGTTTGGTTTCAGATGTAGGCTTTTTGTAGAATTCTGCTGTTTTAAGTGTACATCTTTAAGATCATGTGTGAAAATAAAGTGAAGAGTTCTGTATTAACGCTAGAGTTAGTCATTCCTTAGAATGACAAAAATATGTAAAGGGAAAAGGATATTTTTGAGTTTAACAACAAACATTATTATCTGAAATAACAGCAGTGCACCTAAACAGGAAACTTCACTCAAATTTGAATAATTACGCCAAGCATGATTTAAAATCCCAAAAGTTTTCATATTAGCTAATATCGACAACATATACACTGACGCGATCTTTCTGTGATGGGCCAATATCGGTCAAGAAATCGGCCAAATGCTCTTAAAGGCTAACGTTTGTGCTTAATACTAACAAAGTTAAGAGGTAGAAATAAAATGAACATAAATGTCCTTAATGATCTGAACTTCTAGACATCTGAATGGTTTCTTTGGCTGAAGGACTGTTGAATCAGCACTCAGATTGACAAAAGCCAACCAAATAGGACTATAAACTAGATCAGTCTCACATGGTCCACTTCCACATGTGTGTGTCCATGTCTACTTTAATGTAGACACGGAGACACACACACACATTCTTTCCCCCAAAACAATATGCTTGGCAAATGCTTGACCGTGTTTGGACAAGTCTGTGTTTATTATGGGAAAGGCAAGGATAACACACACACACACACACACACACACACACACACACACACACACACACACACACAGATGTTATCACAAGTGTGGTAAGTGAGAAATGATAACCATATGCCTGCTCTTACTGGAGGTTCTACTGCTCTAGATCTACATGTTGATATTTCTGACTACAAGAACCAAGAACATCCTCTGGAATCTCACAACAACATCACACAGGTCAAACTAATTCTCACATTTTAGTACTCTGACCAAATATTGAAATTCCATTAAAAGAGCAGGAGAAGCATAGTTCTTGCAAATTTAGTGGAGTACTTTGTGGACTGAAGTGAAACTGAACTGAAGGTAACAAAAAACAGGTTGCTTTGAGACTAGAGTCTTAGGGCGTTTTCACACTTATAGTTCGTTTGCTCTGGTCCGAATCAGGGACCAACTTGTTACAATGTTGCTTATTGCCTCGAGTTTGGTTTGTGTTCACACGGCAGCATTTACAGGTGGACCAAAATGTGTGATGCATGAGGAAACTGCTCTCTAATTGGTCTAAATTTCGAAAACGAGGCAGCAATTCAGCTGAATTTAGCACCGAGCAGACAGGAAGTCAAGCACTGAAACAACAACAATTTGACATCCGGTTACTTTTCAAAATAAAACACTCCGTGTTTACACCAGCACACAAATCTCAAAAAAGAGACAAACACAAGCTCTTCTTCTGATCCTTCGGTCGGGAACACTTCGTGTTGTTGTTTTTATGACACAGATCTATAACTGCAGTTGCAAGTGATCATGTGATTATCGCGGGAACTCCTTGGCCTCGCGATGCCAGCTGCCTACCGTACTGCACTGTGTCCGACTCAAAACGCAACCGGGGGTTACCGGACGGCGGAACAAAACACCTGATCGGGCCGTAACGCAGCGGACACGTATCCAGTGGAAATTTGGGGTTAAGCACTGATGCTTCTTGCAGTTGGGTCGGATCGAGTTTGGATCATGTTCTCACCACAAACGAACTGTACCAGAGTTTGTTTGGAACCGGACCGAGACCACCTCTTCCACAAGGTCTCGGTCCGGTTGTTTTGGTCCGCACCCGAGTGCGATTGATGTGTTCACACCTTCCCAAACGAAGTGCACCAAGGGGGTAAACGCTCCAGGGTTCGATTCAACCGAACTAAACAAGGCAGGTGTGAAAACGCCCTTAGTGCATACAGTATACCTGTATACCCTGACTAATTGGAACTCTCTTCACATTGTTGTAAATGTGGGCTGACAGTTGCAAATGTTTTTTCACACAGATTAAAAGGTGAACTAAGGTACACAGCTCTATAGCAGTGCTGTTGCCTTCCTTGTTATTGATGGGCTGTTTACTCTTTTGGTTAGAGAGCAGCTACTTGAACAATGAACTGTTCAGAGAAGAAAACAGGCCACTGGATAGGAAAAATTCCATACAAATCAGTCATAATGAAGAAGGAACAGGGTAGGAATATGCAAAAGATACTCACTGTACACCAGCTGTCCGGCACCAAATGACATAGCAATTAGCTACTGAACACAGTGAAACATTAAGCAGCTAAAGAGCAAATCTTGTTTCTCAGGACTTGTTGGAATTCAGTACAAAGTCAAATGGAGAGTGAATACATTGGACAGAAGGATTGAAACACAACTCCAAATGAATACTAATGTCTCTCGTGTTTGATGTTATGTTTGGTTTTCTTCCCCAGGAGCTAACAGGAGCTGTCTGCCATTTAGAGCTGAGCAGAAGTTTTGTTCATATTATATCTCTGAATATTTTCAGCTCATATTGCTTTAATCCTTTCATCTGTCAGGCAGTGTCAGAAAACCTATAAAGAGGTCATATTATCCTTATTGGGTTTTTGCCTTTCCTTTATTGTGTTGTGAAGCATTTGTATGCACGTTAAAGATGTGCAAAGAGAAAAAGTCTCTCACAAAGAAACTCCATATGGTCTTTTTCACTGGTACAGGAAATGTGAAAACTATTACTCAGTCTGGAATATATTGTTTACTTTACTCTCACCAGAACCATCTGGTGACCCCTGGAATTTAACTTGTGACACCCTTGGGCGTCCTTATTCCCCAGTTGCGCACCAATGCCATAGGTTAAAGTGTAGCTTACGAGACTAAATCAAACCTACACTTGAGGTTTAACTTAGTCGTAAAAAGTTGGGATTAAAGGCGACCACAGATTGTAATCAAAACACCTGAGGGTCCGGAAGGGCATAGGTTTTGAATGGAGTGGGGTGAGCAGGTGCTGTTTTTGGGTCAAGGTTCCTCCTACAAGCTGCTGCTGCTACATTTGTGTGGTAGTAGCTCCAGTAAAAATGTACACCGATCAGGCACAACATTATGACCACCTGCCAAATATTGTGTTGGTCCCCCTTTTGGTGCCAAAACAGCTCAGACCCGTCGAGGCATGGACTCCACTAGACCCCTGAAGGTGTGTTGTGGTATCTGGCACCAAGATGTTAGCAGCAGATCCTTTAAGTCCTGGAAGTTGCAAGATGGGGCCTCTATGGATTGGACTGGTTTGTCCAGCACATCCCACAGATGCTTGATTGAGATCTGGGGAATTTGGAGGCCAAGTCAACACCTCAAACTCGTTGTTGTACTCCTCAAACCACTCCTGAACCATTTTGCTTTGTGGCATGGCGCATTATCTTGCTGAAAGAGGCCACAGCCATCAAAGGGTGTACATGATCTGCAGCAATGCGTCAAAGTAACATCCACATGGATAGCAAGACCCGAGGTTTCCAAGCAGAACGTTGCCCAAATCATCACACTGCCTCCGCCGGCTTGCCCTCTTTCCATAGTGCATCCTGATACCATGTGTTCCCCAGGTAAGCGATGCACTCGCACCTGGTCATTCACGTGATGTTAAAGAAAACGTGATTCATCAGAACAGGCCACCTTCTTCCATTGCTCCGTGGTCCAATTCTGATGCTTACATGCCCATTGTTGGCACTTTTAGCAGTGGACAGGGGTCAGTATGGGCACCCTGACTGGTCTGTGGCTATGCAGCCCCATAAGCATCAAACTGTGATACACTGAGTATTCTGACACCTTTCTATCATAACCAGCATTGACTTCTTCAGCAATTTGAGCAATAGTAGCTAGTCTGTTGGATCGGACCACACAGGCCAGCATTCTCTCTCCATGTGCATCAATGAGCATTGGCCACCCATGACCCTGTTGGCGGTTCACCACTGTTCCTTCCTTGGACCTCTTTTGATAGATACTGACCACTGCAGACCGGGAACACCCCACAAGAGCTGCAGTTCTGGAGATACTCTGACCCAGTCGTCTAGCCATCACAATTTGGCCCTCGTCAAACTCGCTCAAATCCTTACGCTTGCCCATTTTTCCTGCTTCTAATACATCAACTTTGAGGACAACATGTTGCCTAATATATCCCACCCAGGAACAGGTGCTCAAGCTGCTTACTTCCAGAAGTGTCACTAACATTTCTGTGTCATTGCAGACATGTTTATCTTACAAATGTTTTGCACAGATGAAATTAGGCAAAAGTTGATGTTTGACTCATATTGAGTGAATACTTAGCTGAAAGGAGTATCCTGCACAGATAATGTACTTTTGCTTATGAGTATCTTCCAAGATAAGATGTGTCAATATTTGCCCTAATGGTGAAGGAAATCCCTCATAGGATAGCTTGGAAGTATTTCTGAAATTGTTTAAAATGTGTATACTCTAAATGTAATGTATATATTTTTCAGGTACGGGCCACAATGGGCACCAGAACCTGAGTAGGGCAAGTACAGTGGGCAATGGAACTGGGCTCAGCAGTCTCTATGGACATCATCATGACAGAGGTGAGGAGACCAAAGACAACGCAGACAGTGGAAGCTAAGAAGAGATTGACCGAAGAGGAGGCCAAAGAAGAGAGTTAATCTCAGGCTGTCTTGAAGTTGTTGGCAACAGCATCGCTAAATAAAAGGCAGCAGACAGACACAGAGACTTGTTGCTGTTGAACAGTCGGTAAAGTTAGCTGGTTTGCTAAGGTTATAGGTTGTGTGTTGTCGTACTAGCTTCATGTTTGGCTTTTAGCAAAGTTGTCAACTTGCTTTTATTAATCATTAGCCAAATAAGCTAATTTCAACAGAGGTTTAGCTGTTAGCATGCTACAACCAAGTGTTATTGTCTCTGGATCAGGCTACGTTCGGTGCTGTTACCAGAGTTCTGTGCTTGTATAAACTTTGACTGCTGCATGGCACAAAATGTCTGAACATACAATTTTACTTCAAGACAAAAGCTTTCAAACAAAACATTGTTACGAGTTTTGCTTGTAGTTAGCATGTAATGTAGAGTGCATCTGACAGACTGTACAAACTTGGGTTTGTATTTATAACACTCAGAAACTGTGGGGGGCACCAAATCACACAAAATGTGAATTCATACATGCTTCATGTTTATGTTGCCATAATGTTCTCTACCAGTCACTACAATGGTTATATAATCAGTCTGACCAACGTACAATCTGTGTAGAAGTAACGAGGCTGATCTTTCTAACAAATTTGTGATAAAAAATATTGTTTGATGAATGAATATGTGCATACACATGTGTATGTGTTACCTGCCATCGAGGATACATTGATAATGGTGCCTCCTTCCTTGCTGTACTCTTTGCTCATGTGTTCCAGTGCCAAGTAGGTCCCTTTAATTACAGAGGTCTATAAAGAAAAAGAGAGAAAATGGTCACAGTGGTAATCTTCACACCAGCCAAGTGCAGCAGGATGTGAAACTGAAAGGAAAGAATGTGTGACCATACTGATAAGTGAGGGCGTTTATAGTTGTGAACATCTGTCCTCACTTCTGTCAGTTCTCACAAAGATCAGCATATTTGGCTTTGGATAGTTAAAAAGATTTCACTATAAGCCTGATTATATGGAAAGACATGAGCAAAATACTATTTAATGACTTTTCCATCAAATATCTTCTATGTCAAGATGAAAACAATAGCTGTAATTATGATTTGCTTCTGTCTTTTTTTTCCCCAATTCAAGCAAATGATGTTACATATTCTATGACATGATTATTTCAGACCACATAACAAATCTAGATCCAGTACAACAATGCTACTGTTCAGTGGTGGAAGATACTGACTCTGAATCTTATACCATTAGATTTTTGGCTACTTTAGTGCCCGGATGTACTCACTACATCTGTCCACTGAACTTTAGATTCTGATATTTATTGTGGCGAGGTTCAAATTTTGGGACATTGGTGGTTGTACAGGAATGGATAGGGGGTCAAAGGATGATTATGAATCATCCTGTGGGGATCATGAATACAAGTCATGTCAGTTTGGCCAGTTGTTGTGATATTCTGCTCAGAACAACTGAAATGACTTTGACTCCTGTTTTCTAATGTTTTGTTCCTGCTGTCACTAGCTGGAATTAATAGATATTCTTGTTTTGTGAGAAGAATATGGGGACTATGACTGTAACTCATTCAAGGAAAAAAAGATTAAACTTAACATATCTATGTCATGTTATGCTACCTCTATGCAGGCTGCTGATGTAATGCTGGAGTCGGTCTGAACTGCCTGGAGGGGGGGTGTAACACTCTGAGAAACCTGAGCTGGGGTCTTTTAGGGACAGTGAAGCCTCCAGTCTGACAGCAGCCTCCTTATACATTATCAGCAGAAAAAGCAGTTGTCGACCCACACCCACCCACCCTTCATGTTTTTGCTCATCTTTGATTTGTTGGCATCAGGCACTGCCAAGATAGTGATATCCAGTACCAACCACTGTGAGCTTTATTCTAGCTCTTCAGAAACCTGTAGGAGACATCTTAGTGTCTCTGTGCACTATTTTTTACAGTAAATGGTTGATTCTCAATAGTACGTTTTGAGGATTGTGATATTCAGTTATCAAATTATCCTTTTGGCTTTTATTGCAGTAACAGTCTGTACATTGTGTCCAGAAGTTCTGTGAATAAGAGAATAAATATGTGATTGCCAGTTGTTTGTCTGTGTCTGTGATGCAGTTTTTAAAGGTGAACACTGTCAGCAGAATATTTGTAAGAGAAGATTCAACACCTGATGAGCGAAAACACTGAGCTGCAGATAAATCGGCCAGTAACACCAGTTCCTAGTTGTCAGATTAACTAGAGAGCTGTATGTTTTCCATTATCTGCTGGGACACTGGGCCTGTTGTATTCTGTTTCATGGTCTGAGATACTGCTGGGTCACTGGCATCCATTGTAATATCTTCCTTCCTCAGGTTTCTACTGATTAGCCTCTGTTTCAAATAGAGGTTGAGGAAAGACACCGGGACTGGCTGCTCCATTTCATTAAGCAAAACAAAAAGTGCAGTCAGTTTGCTGACATACTGTACATGAATTCAAACCGGTTCAGTTTTAAGTAAGATTGTAAATGATCTATTTCAAGCTAATATTTCAGTGCCATAGTGACACAAAGTGATTTTGTCACTGATACAATGAGCACTGCATACTTCAAATATAGACAGTTCAGGTCAGACGTGTTTCCAGGCATTTTTCGTAACATTCATTTATATGGTCACAAAGTTGGACCTCTAAAGTTGGCTGATGTCACTGTGAACAGCACAACTGTTTTGACAACATTCAGCCTTTTTTTCCCTTTTATCAACAGTACAGTGAGTAGCCAACCAGAGATTGGCCTCCCCTGATGCCCTCCATTTCCTGTCTTAAGCATGTCTGTCATCACTTGTGGAGGTCTCAGACAAGAGAATGTGTTGATTTGGATTCTGAGCATCATGCCAAAGGGCTGCAGTTAAAGATTAGACTGCTAGCGAACACTGACATAGTCATGTATGTTTACCTTGCAAATGAACTAACCTGTCTGGCAGTAGCACCTCTCATGTGCACGTACAGTATATACATACACCGGCCCACAGAGAGTCCTACATCTACCATTTCTCCCGAACTGCTTAAGGCAGTGGTGATCATGGCCCTGTGTGTGATTCTGCTACTGCAGATCTTAATAACTTTGTTGTCAGAGGTCACTCTGGCAAAGCAAGGGAGGATTAAGTTTCATTATTCAGATAAACTGTAACACCTTATTTTCAGGTCTTACTAAGTACTGAGTGCTATCAGGAGTGTTGTTACCTGTGATCACATCTGGATCACATTCCAACTGACGTGTTTTGACTGCCTATCTGCTCAGAGCTTTCAACCATCCATGGCATCCCATATCATGTAGACTCATATAGGTAACCTGCTCTTTCTCAGCACAGTTCTACAAAAGTGTGGAACTTGAAAGTTGTGAATGAATCAATGGTAATGAACAAATACACCCGTTCTGTACTTTATTTTTTAGAGCCTATGAGTGCATTTTGCAAGATTTTACATTGGATTCCACCAAGTGCTCCAAGTCGTCTGACTAACATAAACACGTCAATCACATTAGTAATTGTTAAATTAGTTAAATTAAGTACAGGTAATTTATGAATGAACATTCAATATTTAATTCCACATAATTCCTCGATTATAGGTCCACAAATGTTTTTTTTTTTTTTACATGTAGGGATCTGCAAGCAATCTCTAATATTTGTTTTTCTTGACGTGTAACTGATGCCTCTATAAACTTAAAAAAAAAAAAAAAAAACTTTGGACATGATGAATTTCTTGAATAAATTTCAGTAAATTGTACCACAGACAAGATGCCGTCATCGTTCACTCTGATCTAACTTAGCAGTTGCATTTCAGGAATTGTATTTTAAAAAATCCTCTCGTCCATTTACTTGTTTACTACGAGTAGGATGAGCCACTGAATTGTTTTCAAATACAAATACATACAATAATAGTTATACATTTTAATAATTTTAGTCATTGTTCATTTTGTTTGTAAACTGAAAAAATGTACCCGCCAGACGGGCTCATGCTGGTGTTCAGAGGGCAGATGAGACAGAGAGATAATGCTGGCAGAAATGTGTGATTGTTTTGGGCTGTATTAATAAAACTGACATTACATCAGCCTACCAGGTTGACTTGTATGGTCTTTTCCCAGTTCTTTTCATTGTTGATGCCGGCGTTGTTGATAACGATGTCCAGACGACCAAACTTGTCCACTGTCCTCTGGAATGCGTCTGTTGCACAGAAACAAAAAGCTGTCAGTGAAGACATCAGCCCAGGATCTTAAACTGTGTGAGCTAAATGACACTTCCTGATAATCCCTAACAGAATTAAGAGCTACTCTTCAACTGTTTTACATTATTGTGAGATTATGATGATCACTGTTGACAGAGGGGCAGGAGGAGTCACTGCCACTGCCCAGTCACCTCCCAGTGAACCCATCTGGACAACAGACTTGGACTGAACACAGCCTCTGAGAGTGGCGGAGGTCAGTTTGAAGACAGGGGATACAGTATGGAGGTGATTTACAGCAACTCTAACCAGGACTATGACTCTGGGGAGAAGACGACACGGAAGGTGGAGACACGAGGCATGAAGCGGCAGAGAGAGAGGGTCAGACATCAACAGCTTGTCAAAACAGCGTGTAGAGCTGGAATACTTTTACATCTTAATCTGTGAACTGAGGATTTATTTGGACCAAACCAGAGGTAATTCTGGAAAGACAAACCAAGACTGTTGTGGTGACTCTGATTCAGTCCCTGTCCAGTTTGAACAAAATGAGTTTTATGATGAGTTAACGAGGCAATTAAGCTTGACTTAGTCAAGTAAGAGAGAGAAAGTTGAATTTAGACAGTGTACATTTGTATTTTTCTGTTAAAAAAAATAAATACAAGAATATTTGCTTTCTTGACATTTTTTATTCTATACATTTTTTACACTAATTTCAGTGGACATCTCTGCAACACAGTACATAGATGTCAACACTATTGTTTCTTCACACTGTTGATAATGTTCGTTAATTTTTTTAAATTGTGAAAATTAAGTGAAATTAATCTTACTCATAAATAAGTGATTCCATTGTTCTTTTAACAATGAGGCGGATTCCCTTCACTGCAAGGTTAAGCCCCTCCTAAGTTTGCTTCCTTGTGTATGTGGCCAGACTGACTTAGGACATGCCAGCTGAATATCCACAGACAGACAAAGCATAACACAAATATTTGGGATACACATCTAGACAATGAGCCACCGGCAGGTTGTTTATCTTCTCATGTGAGCAGACAGATGGGCTGGATACAGCTGAAGGGAGAAACCTGAGGTGATAAAACCTGCATGTGTCGTCACCTGCTGCATTCCATGCTGGGACACCCCACAATTAGAAACAAACAGACATGTCTTCAACACACTCATCTGCGTGGCATACACACAACTGCACATAAACACACTTGCAAAAAATGTACTGAGGAGACATACACAATTAATCTCTTCTAAATACACACACACACACACACACACACACACACACACACCCTTTATTTTACGTTGGTTACTTCCTTCTTTGACATTACATAGACTTACATTTATTCCAGGAGATTAGAACCACTTGCCTTGTGGTCTTGTCTCAAACTAACCCCACCCATAAAACTGAACCCTCACCTTTACCACTGTCCCTAATATAAGCTTTTTCCTAACTGCTGACATGGCTGTGTGCAGGCTCAGCCTCTGTGTCCACGTCAACAGTAGTACTACTATCACACAGTTAGCAGCAACAAGCAAGCAGCATTCCACAGCCGTTAGCCTGCAGGGGTTTACTTTTCAATGTCAGACAATGAAACCTTGTTCCTCTCTCACCCTCTCTGAGACACACTTCACTTATGCTGACTTTAATCTGCTGCTTTTTCTGTTTCTCACCCTGACACACCCACACTCACACACATGCGAGCACAACAGCAGTGACAGATGTGCAGAAAAGCAGAAGGTGAGTAAAGTGCATTAGTACACTCTAGCATGATATACATGTAGAGCAATGAGCAGGCATGTTAAACTCAACTCAACTTCAACTGAAAAGCAAGACTACACAAGCTGAACCTTATCTGGACCACGAGTGACCTGAGTCTGCTGTTTTCACTTTGTCCACAGGTATTCTGTTGTAGTCTGTTGGACTGTACCAGCTGTAAACTAGGAGAGCAGCAACAGTGAATCTCTCCAGTAAAAAAAGTTTCTAATGGTAGCCAAATAGTCACTTCCTCATTCATCATGATGAAGTTGAAATGTAAGTCAGCAAAGTGCAACCTTCTCATGAGCAGTCATGCATGCTGCAGGCTACAAGAGTCATCAGTAGTGGATAGAGTGTGTAGCCTCGTAGCATGTCAAAGTTTTCATATCATCTCACTCAACAAATAGAATGTGATGTAAAACAGTCCTAGAATTACCTCTCAGTGCGTCTCCATTGGACACATCACATGAAATAAAGGTGCAGTTGCCCTCTCCAAACTCGACATCCAGCTGTGCTTTGCATTCCTCACCACAGGCCTTGTTCAAGTCCACCATGGCCACCTGAGCCGCAAAAACAACTCTGTTAGAAAGCTAAACTTTATTTTTTTTTTATTTACACACAGACTGTGTCTGGTGCAAAAGAAAGAAGATCACTTTGGATAGAATGAAGAGCTTACTTTCTATCATCTGACAGTGTTAGTTCTGTGGTTTGACAAGTGCGGCTGTGAACAACAGTTTGCTCAGATGGGGAACTAAAAAGCAAGACTAATGACAGGTTCATCTCACCACAGTCACCCTCATTTCACACGTGTGAAGGAAACTGACACTCCTCTTTCAAAAGCCTTTTTGCATTTATTTTCTTGCCTTTAAAATGCATGTTACTTTACTTACATCTGCTTACATTGTAAAAGACAGCAGTGAAGTGACAATAATAATAATGATAATAATAATACATTTTATTTATAGGCAACTTTTCACTGCAGTCAAGGACACCTTACAAGAGCAAGTTAAAAATAGCTATATATCAAACATGATTGAAATCAAAGATAATACAAGTTCGCTAAATAACCAAAACATCAAACAAAATTAGAGCATTAAGCAATGTTAGTGTTGTCAGTTCATCCACTGAATCAATAAAACCTCAGCAGAGATGCAGACAGTTCCAGTCCACTGAGGGGCATTCAGGTGAAATCAGAGCAGTGAGGTCAGAACAGGTTGTATTTGTGCAGCGGAGATAATAGTCATGAGCGTCAAATGTAAGAGTTTTAGCTGTCCATGCACACTTCAACAAAAAAGCAAAAGTTAAAGCACTTTGAGTTAATTTGAGCATTTACAATGACAGAGCGATAAAATATATGTTCTAACCTTAGAGTGATGAAGCTAAAGCAGACTGGGCACTACTGACCTTGGCTGAGGTCTGTAGCAGCAACTGGACCACAGCCCTCCCAATGCCCTGAGCCCCCCCGGTCACCAGAGCCACCTTCCCATTCAGAGACATGATGATCCAGCACAGCAGCAAAACCTGTTACACTTCTTCCTTCTCTCTCACTCACAGTGAGATTTCTCTGCCTTTTCTCTTCTTCTTCTTCTTCTTCTTCTTCTTCTTCTACTTCTTCTTCTTCTTCTTCTTCTTCTCTTCTTTCTGTGTCTCACATAGTTTTCTTCTGTCGTCTTTTTCTGTCCTCTGTGTGTTTAAGCACCTATCTGCTCTCCCTCTCACACAATCATAGGCTTTCTCACCCCTGTGTGTGTTTTCACTCTTTTAGCTGGGCTGTTTCCCTCCCTCTTCAACCCCCCTTCTCTCTCTCTCTCTCTCTCTCTCTCTCTCTCTCTCTCAGCTTATCAGTCTATACAAACACAGCATGTGTGTCAGAGAGGGAAAGAGAAAGAGAGTGCAAGAAAGAGAGAAAGTCAAAGGCTAAGTAAACTCCGTAAGTTAATAATTACAGGTTTTATCCAGCTTGTTGTACCTGCCCTGCTGCCTTCCCTCTACTTCATTTACACCTCCTCCTTCTCACCCCCCCTCCTCCTCTTTCTCTTTACACACCTGAGCTCTTCAGACATGTCACTGTTTGTATAAGAAGAATCTGTATTATTTCTTAACATGGAAATAAAACCTTCACAACTGTTTAGGAAGCTGTCAGTCTCACATTCTCCTCCTCACTATGCATGTCGATGTTACATTATTGTGTGTCATCCGTGTAATTGCTGTTACACAACATGCAAGGCTGTTTACTGAACATTACACCAAAGTTCAGGTCTCTGCATGTTGATATTCACATTGGGCTGAAATGAATGGAATAGCAGCTAACGGCTAAGCAAACATGCAAAAATACTGGGTTGGTCATTTCAGTCAAATCACAGTGACTTTCAGTGATCTTGTGTGGAGTGATGTTTTCCTCCAAGACTGTACCTAAAATAATAATACTGAATGCATTTATACCTTGAAGAATATCGGATTCGCACTCCTACATACTCTCCTCCTCCTTCCCTTACACCCTTCCTTCCCGTATTCTCCTTATCTTACATCCTTCCTCCTGTCTTGAGCAAGAATCTGGAGATGTTACCCTCCAAGTTTTTGGGATATCCCTGGACCTGAGGTGGCAGACAGGCTCCACTGATAAAAAGCAGCAATGTACTTCTTGTTGCTCAGCCTGCCCTAGAAGCTGTTGGTCTGTAATGTACTGTGTCACAGGATCAGCGTTGCCAGATGGGAAATGTTGTATCATACCAGAGTTTTAGAATGATGGTGTCATGGGAAAAACTACTGTATGCGAGTCGTAATGTGTCATTTTAACCCTCACACATTTTTTATATGCCAATATAATTTTTTTTTTGCTCTGATACAAAAAATATGGTTAGTAACTCTGTAGAAACCAGCAAATGCAAGCTACATTTTGAAATTATTCAACTGAAAAATTCACCACCATCTCTTCAGAGCCACTCCTCCAAAACACACAAACTTGCATTACCTGACTACATCAAGCCCCCAGGAAGAGTGCCAGTGTGTAAAACAGTGGATACATTTTTTTGAGCGTCACAACCCTTACAAAGTGACTTGTTACTCTATGGGCCTCTATTCTCTGTGGTCTGTGAGCACAGTACATCATTGTCAACGCTAACCATACCCAACAACCTTATGTCTTGCATGTAAGAGAGCAAATAATGACCGTAAACGACAACAGTGGGTATTATTGGTGCTCACATCTGTCAAGCAGATTAACATTGGGAACTGTAGACTGCACTCCCTGCCCAAAAGCTTTAGCAATACATCCACCTAGCCATGTGGAACATTGTTCGGCAAAGTGCAAAAGGTAGAGTGTGCAGAGACAGGCGGTGCATAGACAGACAGACAGACAGACAGACAGGTAGTTTGTCCAACTGCCTTTGGCTAGGTATTGGTGCATCTCTAAGTACCACCACAGGACAAACAGTGTCACTACAAAAGTGGAGAAAAAGAAATGGATGAAATGAAGAGGAAAGAAGGAACAAAAGAACTAAACAAAAATTATGAAGGATTTCAAGGACGAGAGGGGTTCTAGCTCTAAGCTTTTATTTATAATTATTATTAATTATTATTATGTGTCACAGCCCTAGTGGGGTGCCTGTGTCTCTACTCCCACTTGGGGGTGCAGAGTTCCAGCAGGGCACTAGGTGTCTATTGTAATAGCTGTGTCTCAATTCAGGGGCAGCATCCCTCGGAGTGCGTATTTGAAGTGCAATTACGTCACTAAGCCGCGCGAAGCCTGTCCAAATTCAAAGTGTGCTCCAAATGCTCCCCACAAATGCCTCCTTCTTTTGCCTGTTCCTGGAGGACACACCGCTACTATCCTTCGCGGCTACAAATTGTCCAAAATTCATTGCACGCCCAAAGAGAAGAAATAGATAAATAAATGATGGCGACCTCAAGTGGCGCAGATCTCTCATTTAAATGTAAGTATTGAGTCTATACTCAGTTTTTACTCATTTGAGCGTCAAACGCCAGATATGTTAAACTTCAAGGGACCTTAAAACCTCAAAATATCAGTTAAAATACATTGGTAATGCTCAACTTAATGCCTTTTACTTTCAACCATTAGACGTTCAGAGGTTTTATCTTCGTATTGTGACTGCGGAGATGTTATAGACTCGTTTTACTTCTTATACATAAATGGACCAAGATGAACAGATTTAGATCAGGCTGTGATCCGTGTAAAGTCTAGTTAAACGTTGGAATAAAGAGCTAAGTTTATGATTATCCTTAAGATGATTATATTTTTTTTGCTGTATTAGAACTCTTTTGTCTGTTTTACATTTCATTGTGTTTTAGGGAGTAAACAGAGAAGCTTCGTCACTGTCCGAGGTCAGAACAACGTTTGTTCACAGGGCGAAACATTCCGCCGGTTGGATGGGAGTATGGCAATAATATATAATAATAAATTATAAATAGACGATTTGTCAGTCCTGATGTCACTTTTTGTAAATCTTTGCATCCCTGTGTTAATGTCATCTTGAGTTTACCTTTTCTCTTGCTTCGAGAAGGAGGGAGGAAGGAGGACATGAGGCTGCAGGAAGGATGGAGAGGCTCTTCTTCTCTGCTCCAGAGGACAATCCTTACATTATATCTGTTGTTATTTAGTTAATGTATGAGTTCTTTTAAATTATTTGTTCATAATTGTTCATTTTATATAATTCATGAAATAAAATATTGTTTTATTGTTACATGGTGTCTATTCCATTCAGTATTTACAACTTAAGTACAATTTATAACAGCAAACGGCATCAAGTGCTACTTTTCAGGGACAACAAGGGATTGAATGTTTTCTTTTATTATTAAGGTCTAAACATTTACAACTATTTACAAAATTACAGAATAAATAACTATTTACAGATTATTTTTAACTATTAACAAAAACAATTATTATTGAAAACAATATTAAAACAGTTAGAGATGATGTACAGTAACAGGCTGAGCAGGAGTCCCTGCAGTGCTGCTGGGCTGGATGGTGTCAGTGGGACATCATCTGGGTCGGTACTCAGGGTGTTTGGGGGTCCAGTCTCCTCTGTCCACCACATCCTCCATCAACTGGGTCTGCAGTTCTGACCTGATCGACAGCTGCCATGTCATTAAGAATGTTTTAAGAAAGAGGCAAGAATTATAATTTCATACTCTAATTACAATAATAATAATAATCATAATAAATAATAGCAAACAAAACTATACCAAACATTTGAAATACAATGCCTTTAAAATCATAATAAAATAATGATAATAATGATAACATTACTGTGGGTTCAATAACAGGTTTACCTCTCCACGGTCCTCTCAGCCCAAGATAAACCAGAGCCGCTTCTCCTCTTCCTCCACAAGCAGGAGGATTAAAAAGGAAATCAGGAATTCCTGAAGCTCGAACAGATCTGACAGTCAAACTTTACACTTCTTGTCACTTTCGGGGACCTGGGCTGCAGAAATTGTGACGTATGGGTCAGGGTGGGAACATCTGGTGACGCCACCAGGAAATGCTGCGAAGGGTAGACTGTCCCATTTCACAACAGGCTGACGCTGCCTGCAGGTCTCACTGAAGGACCCTGCCTTTGCTGGCGGCGAAGGATGGGTCCTTGAAGGATGCTGCCCCTGAATTGAGACACAGCTTGTGTTTCAGGCCGAGTCCAGAGAGGAAGCAGAGCTGGCTGCTGATTGGCTTACACCAAGGGCCCAGTGCCTACTTGCCAACACTGGGTTGTGGAAAATAGGGAGATTTTTTTCATCAGTGTATTGGCCCAAGTAACGAGGTTCCTTCACCAGGTGTGTGTATTAATTGTCATAATTTCTTGCCTTGTATTTTAAACCACACATGGCCAAAATTCTTAGAACAGTCAGTGTTTCCCCTAAATTCTTTTATAGCAGCTGTGCTCTTGAGTCGGTAACCTAGCAACACTAGGGGGGTCCAGGGGCATGCCCCCCCCCCAGTGGCGTATCCAGGACATTTTTACTGGAGTGGCCAAGATGGGACACAAAGCTAGTGTGGGGTGGCCATGGCATAGTGAAGTTTAATGCCACGTACGCAGCCGACCGCGGTTGAGATTTAAAGAATAGATTGTCTATGTTTAAGTATGGGGTTTGCTGTGTATTAGCAAATAAATAGCATACACTTTGGGCAAAATTGGACCATCCTTTTTAAATCAAATCATATATGAGAGTACAAGACAACTTCAGGTAACTGTTCATGAATGACACATCTGGACATACCATTATGGGAGGCTGTTTAGGGTGAAAACATTGAAATATGTGCACATACACACTGAAATACATGCACATACACACTGAAAATGTTCACACACACAATGACAATGTGCACGTACCCATTGAAAACGTGCACACACACATTGACAATGTGCACACATTGAAATACTTGCACATACATTGACATGATGTGCACACACGCACTGAAAATTTCCACAGCCTACCACCTTCTCACACAGCGGGATATAGGCTAGTTGTGTGTGTGTGCGTGTGTGTGTGGGTGGGTATCTGAGTGTGCGTGTAAAATGTCAGTGCGCCCGGAAGTTGTTACAATGTAACCGGAAGGCACCGCCATCTTGGACAGCTACTTCTCTCTCCATAGGTTTAGGGATGTCGAACTAAATATTATTATTATTATTAGGGCCGGGACTCGATTAAAAAAAATAATCGAATTAATCAGAGGCTTTGTAATTAATTAATCGAAATTAATCGCATTTTAATCGCATATAAATATTTGACCTGAGAACAGTGAGAAGCAATTTTTTTCACATGGATTTTAGTATACCATTGAATAATGACTGAATACAGAAGCTTAAGCAACAAAACATTGTTTGGGGTTTTTTTTTCAAGACCAACAGACCAGTGCAATTTTTGCCATAAAGTGTAGTAATAGCTTATTTAGGAATACATTTCAGAGATTCAGGTAGCCTATAGGTAGGTAGACCTTCTGTAAACTATAACACTTTGTTTTTTAAGTAAGACACAATACTTTCAAGTACATTCAGAACATTGGAAACCCTGACTATTAGAAAACATCTATCTTCAGAGGCCATAACAAACTTTACCAACAGTTGATCTAAACAAATCAATTTCAGTCCAACTCTCTGTAAATAACCTTGGCCAAAACAATAAACAGTTCAACATAAAGTGCCAGTTGCAACAACAACATAATAAATAGTTGCTTAGCATTTAGGTGATATCTGAGGCTTGATATGCTGCGGTGATACGCAAACTCCTTCTTGCATAATTTGCACACAACCGTGCTCTTATCTACGCTGCCATCCGTCCGCTTTTTAAAACAAAATTTCCCATCCACGGGGCCAACCACAGCGGTCTCATCTGCTTCTTCCTTCATTGTTGTTGTCTGAAGTCATGAACGCAGTGTTGGGCAAGCTACTCGAAAAAAGTAGTGAGCTAAGCTACAAGTTACTCTACATTAAATGAAGCTTCACTACACCAAAGCTACTCCCCAAAAAATGTAGCAAGCTAAGCTACAGCAAAATGGCAAAAGTAGCTTAACTACATCAAAGCTTTTTTTTTTTATATATTGGAACAACTTCATTCCAAGTCAAAGCTATCTCAGTGATCAATAAAATTATCAATCAGACAGATAAGCAGGCAAAAATGTTACGTTCAATTGTTTATTAAACAATAATTTGTGCTTTCACTATTTTGTATATTTTATTATTCAACTATCAATGCACACTTAATTCTAACATCCATGGACAGTCATTCACCTTGCTACCACAGCAATATCCACCTGACTTACACTATTGGACAGTGTCCTACACTGTAGCATATTAACATAATTAAACAGCAAATAGTATATTATAGTTGTAGTTTTCGTTAAGGTTCTCTTGTCTTCTAGTTTCAGCTTTATAATTTATATTTGATATTTGAGTTAGTCTATTTAGTTATTGTATATAATTCAGCCTTTAATTGTATTTGTTTCTTTTACCTACCTCATTGTTTTTGGATTTTGATTTATGTCAAGTGGCTGTAACACTTTAATTTCCCTTTGAGATTAATAAAGTACTGTATACATCAACCAGTGTCTCATATAGTAACTGGCAGTTTCAAAAGTGGTATTTTTATTAGGCCCACTCTGTAGTAGTAGCTATATCTACATACATTTTAAGCTAATCATTTTGACTAATCACCATACTTTGGTTTTGTTGAAATAGCATTTTTGCTGTATCCTGTGCTGGTTAAAAATGACAAAAGTAACAATTCAGAGTAATGTTTCTCTGTTACTGTATTTGTTTATTATTCAAGTTTGTCTTTTGCATCCCTCGGGATCAACTCGTCTCCGTCTTCCTCACCCTCTGCCATCTTTCCATCAAGTAACGTAACTCACTGAAGCTAACCTGTCTGTATTCCCGTGCAGCAGAGACGTTGTATGCAAGGATGAGTCCGTGGTGTCACCGTCATACAGAAGTGCTTCTGTCGGCTCCACATACACGGCCATGTGTGGCGGTGGCATCACCGACTTATCCTTTCATTTCAGACCGCAACAGAAAGCTCCGCTGCGCTGAACTTCAGGGGTGTTCATAAATATTAATCATTCGCCCTGATTTTATTTTGAAAATTAGGACAGGAAGTAGTGGGTTTTGACCGCGGACGACCCGGAACCATCAAGTTCGCGACCTGGACCCAGGCTACTTAGCTGTGCAGTGTTGTCCTTTCAAAGAGAAGATGCAGTTATTACTATTATGTGGTATGATGTGCCTTGTAGTGACAGAAACGCACACTCAGATACCCCCCCCCCCCCCCACACACACACACACAACTAGCCTATATCCCGCTGTGTGAGAAGGTGGTAGGCTGTGGAAATTTTCAGTGCGTGTGTGCACATCATGTCAATGTATGTGCAAGTATTTCAATGTGTGCACATTGTCAATGTGTGTGTGCACGTTTTCAGTGTGTATGTGCATGTATTTCTGTGTGTATGTGCACATATTTCAATGTTTTCACCCTAAATGGCCTCCCATACAATGAGGAAACTACATTACACGTCAGGCGCGGCTGGCTGCACAGGCGTCAAAGCAGGCGCGAGTGACACGTTCAGTTGATACGTGCGCACGCTTTTTTAAAAGGTTTTTAATGCCATACACACACACACCCACACGCATGCATGCACACACCCACACGCACACACACTATGGCGTTAGAAAGGTTTCAAAAAGCGTGCGCACCTATCAGCTGAACGTGTCACTCGCGCCTGCTTTGACGCCTGTGCAGCAGGCCCCCGTTCACGCGCACGTTCACGCGTGATGACTGCTGCACGCAGGTAATCACACATCGCTTCGTGACTACGCGTAACATTCATGCGTCTTTTTGCGAACGCACGTGTTAACGCTGGCATGAAGATGATTGAACATTTTTGTCACGCGCTACGCGGAAATGACGTGCGCAAACTCTGTCACACGTAACAAGAAGCTGCGTAGTATGAAGCAGCGTGTGCACGTACGTGAGGTCGCAGATTCTGATGCTTCGCAGCCGGAAGTTGATCTGCACCGTGCACACCAGTCCGCGTACATAAACGTGTCGCGTAGTTGTTCTGTGTTCCATTTTCATCCATTAGATGGTACAATTGATCCAATGCGAGATACAGACATATAGGCTTTTGCATGACATGATTCATTTTAACCCCGGAGTGAGGGGACAACCTTCCGTTCCGACACAGCCTTCTATTGTGAAACAGCCCCACTCCGAAACACCGCTGTTCCAGCCCTCCCCTCAAAACATCGCATTTCCGAAATTGATTTTCAAGTTTACATTACTTCCTACATCAAACACTGCCATCCACTCACCGGCCGCACTCACACAACGCATTGCTTTTTATTGCTAATAGGCCTATGTCACTATCTTCATTTATTATATAGTATATTTTCGCTTGCAGCAAACACATTTAAACGTTTGTCTAATCTTTTTACACGCACTATCCGTGGTGCTGGAATCCCCACTTCCAGCCGCACTCGCACAACTCTGAAATAAACTGTGGCCCATGGGTGCGATCTGCCGGGGAATGACCCCTCTGCTCGTTTGTTTTAACATAACTTGTCTTTGTGGAAGGTTAACAATGTATGAGTGGATTGAGCAGTGCTGCTCAGTTTGTCTTTGAAAAGCAAAGGAGAAGACAATAGGCTACCTATGTATTTTTGATTCAATAAACATTACATGAAATTGATTGTGTATCCATCTCTTATAGCCATGGACGGATTATCATGACCACGGGCCTACACACGCAAACTGTGCGCACGCAAAGGCTGTTACATAATTACAATGAATGTAATAATGTCCGCAAACGTAATAAACCTCAATCACCTACTAATACTGACCGTGCGTGCAAAATCCAACTGCTGACCCTCCGCTCCGCTGTCACACAACGGATCCCCCGTCCGCGCTCCCTCTCTCTTGCCCGAAAAATAATTTCCATGAAGAAAACATCGCCTGACATTTAAATTTAAATTCCCATTGACAGTACAAATCTCAAGAAATCTGGATGTATTGCTCATTTGTAAACACAACACTTATCAGTCTATAGGCAAAAATCTAAAGGTTTATTAATGCAATTCATTTCAAATTCACTTTATTGGCATGAATGCCACAACAACAATATTGCTCCAAGCACCAAGAACCACGAAAAGAATACCTAGCACAGCAAATAATAATAATAATAATAATGATAATAATAATAATGATAACTTTGAACATTATCACAATTAAGTTATCAATCTGCGATGTAAACAAAATGCAAACATTAGACTTCTAACCATTTTTCTAAAAGTGTCTGTATTTTAATTGAGAATAGTTTTTATATAAATTACACAAAAGGAAAAGAAAATATGATTTGTTTTACCTATTTCAGCCATAAGCGGTCATATTGACCGCACATCATTTCGCGGGATTTCATTCATTTTCTCTCTTGTGTCTAACTTTGTTAGCGGTCTCCAGCTGTGCGACTGTAACACAACATTATATGAAGAAGGACTAACACTAATAGCCTAATTGATTGTTATTTCTTCCACTTACAGAACTGTTTACGACTCGAAACAATGTTATTATATATGACGTTTCTGACCAAATGTCGCGGCTTCAAATGCATCAAATTCCCACATCCAGTTACGCAGGCAGCTGTCCAGGGTGCTGAACCAGGTGACAGACAAAGCTGCACTCTGCGTTCTGATGTTTGCTGGGCAGATCTGTCCCCCTTGGTTTCTCATCCACTCTGTTGTGGGAGATCTCCCACAGAGCAAAAGAAATACACTTTTTTCTCTCCCCGCTCGGCTCGAGCCCGGCTGAACTCTGGCCTGAGCCCACTTCACCCAGGCGCGAGCCTGCAGCCCCCGCTCCTGCTGACAACAGACCGGGGGAGAAAACAGACATTCCTTTGCTCAGAACCCATATCAGGCTGTGTCTGAATATGCACGAAGATCGGTATAACGCATTGGAGCAATTTTCATACAATTTCGGATATTTAGCATGATAAAGTAATTTCAATTCAACATAGCCATTTGTCCAGCTGAAGCATAATGAGCGTTATGTCATTTATATGAAGTAGGCTTGTTTTGCGGTTAATCAGCCACATGATCCGTTTGAACCCACAAAGGAAAAAAGGATAAATGTGCAGCCTCCGTTTCCTTTCTGATTGAGTCCGTTCGGAGTGGGGGGGGGGGGGGAGGGGGGGGGGTTTCGGAATGGAGGGGTTTCCCCAATAGACTTTTCGGAATAGCGGGGTCTTTGAAAAAAAGGGAAACCCCGCCATTACGATGAATTGAAGTCTATATTCGGAACATAACTTGTCTTTGTGGAAGGTTAACAAGGTATGAGTGGATTGAGCACTGCTGCTCAGTTTTTTTTGTTTGTTTGTTTGTTTGTTTTTTAAAGCAAAGGAGAAGACGACATGCTGACCCA
Organism: Sparus aurata; assembly: GCF_900880675.1. Lineage (NCBI taxonomy): Eukaryota > Metazoa > Chordata > Actinopteri > Spariformes > Sparidae > Sparus > Sparus aurata. Next base: position 38,847,905 of record NC_044187.1, on the reverse strand, counting down.
CAACCCAGTCGCCCTGCAGCCTTTTTGGCTAATTTTTGGGACTATTTTATCAGATAATATGCTACCTATGTATTTTTGATTCAATAAAAACTACATGAAATTGATTGTGTATCCATCTCTTATAGCCATAGAGGGGATTATCATGACCACGGGCCCCTGCCTACACACGCAAACTGTGCGCACGCAAAGGCTGTGACATTATTACACTGAATATAATGTCTGCAAACGTAATAAACCTCAAACACCTACTAATAATACTGACCGTGCGTGCAAAATCCAGCTGCTGACCCTCCGCTCCACTGTCACACAACGGATCCCTCTCTATTGTAATTGTTTGCCCGAAAAATAATTTCCATGAAGAAAACATCGCCTGATATTTAAATTCAAATTCCCATTGACAATACAAATCTCAGGAAATCTGGATGTATTGCTCATTTGTACACACAACACTTCTACAGGCAAGAATCAAGAATCTAAAGGTTTATTAATTCAATAGCCTAAATTTCAAATTCGCTTTATTGCCATGAATGCCACAACAATATTGCTAAAGCAATAAAGAACTAACGAAAAGAATACCTAGCACAGTACCGTTATACTAACTGTGTGTGTTTATGTGAAATAATAATAATAATAATAATAACTTTGAACATTATCAGTTATCAATCTGTGATGTTAATAACAAAATGCAAACATTACAGACTTCAAACCATTTTTCTAAAAGTCTCTGTATTTTAATTGAGAATATTTTTTATATAAATTACAGAAAAGGAAAAGAAAATATGATTTGTTTTACCTATTTCGGCTATAAGCGGTTATATTGACCGCACATCATTTCGCGGGATTTCATTCATTGTCTCTCTTGTCTCTGACTTGGCTCTCATCTACGCTGACGTAGCCTATATGACGTGTGTTTCGATAACCAAGAAAGTGCTTGGAGACCGTAAAGGGCATTTAAAACAATATTTATTGACAGAAATTATAGAATGGGGTCTGGGGGGAAGGGGTCCGTTATTGTGGTGACTTGGTAACACCGATTCTCCACGACCACCGCTGTCTTCCACTTGCACACTGTCCTCTGCCGGGCGCAGACTCGGGAGCTGTGGGGGAAACGAGATGGCAGTCACTGCACTTTTAAACCCAATACATGCACACCACTTCATTTACGTCCTAAGATCGTTGCTCACACGATGGGGCAGAGTATCAACTGTTCACAGTCACCTCGGGCCAACATCACTCTCGTCATTGGCACCACTGCTGTCACACCGTCCTTGGGCGCCGGCCTCTTACGCTGTCATGGGGGGGGGGGGGAATCACTACTCGCACAATGGAGGCAGAGTAGGGATGTAACGTATTGGTAATACCACGATATCGTGATAACAAAAGTGTCTCAATATTATTGTGAACATATATGGTGTGAAATGACTGGCAAATACTGTAGATTTTGATCTCATTACATCCCTAGGGCAGAGTATAAACTCACATTTCAATTAGTCCGACAGTCAATGCCCGTCTGCTGGCAACAGCTGTCGTTCTCTTTCTCCTGCTTCTTTCCCCGTGGATCTCACACTCCTCTTCCTCTGTCTGCTCGCTGCAGGTGTAACTGGGTCGGTCTGCAGGCCCCGCCCACTCTGCTGTGTTCTGGTGTAGAATCAGACACTGGCAACTCTTGTCAAACCCTGGTTTAGCCCTGTATCAACAATACACCTGACATGAAAAAGGACAAGCTTAGTGTAGGTATATAAAATGGTGAAAACCAGACACAACGTTACAGGCAACACTATTATTTTAAGCTCTCAAAACTCAGTTCTACAGGTGCTTTTCACCAGTGTGACGTGTCTGAGTGGATCTGTTGTTAAACTATAATGTTAAAAGTTCACAATCATGATTTGGGTTCAAAGATCACATAGATACTGCTTACCTGATTCAGAATTGATGTGCAGTCTGATAGCTAGTCTTCCCACAATGTCATGATCCCCCGGTGGGTTTAACTGGTGACTGTATGGTAAACTGGACTGAATCACTTATGGCCGCTGGGTTAGAATTAGTTCCTTTTAGTCCTTTTAGTTTTAGTTCATTTTAGTTTCTCAATTGCTGATTAGGAATGGTTGATGGTGTGAGTGTGACAGATGAGTATGTGTGTGTGGAAGGTATATGAAAGTTGTGTGGTTCTGTAACAGAGAATAAAAAGCAGTTATCAGAACTGCAGGTAGCTACATGGTTAACTATACAGCACCAGGAATGGTAAACAACCAATAGAAATAAGAATTAATCATTCAGCTTAATTCACAACAGCCAGGTGCTAGCACGTCTCTCTCTCTCAGCAGCAGCAGTCAGGAAGGCAAAGAAAAAGAAATATAGCCTGAGTGAAGCGCTGGAGCCGCAGGCCGATTCCCGTCACTGACAACTAACTTACCTTTGTGGTCCTGGTGACTGGGTTACACCCCGCCTTTCCGAAACCCCGCTGTTCCGAACATAGACTTCAATTCATCGTAATGGCGGGGTTTCCCTTTTTTTCAAAGACCCCGCTATTCCGAAAAGTCTATTGGGGAAACCCCTCCATTCCGAAACCCCCCCACTCCGAACGGACTCAATCAGAAAGGAAACGGAGGCTGCACATTTATCCTTTTTTCCTTTGTGGGTTCAAACGGATCATGTGGCTGATTAACCGCAAAACAAGCCTACTTCATATAAATGACATAACGCTCATTATGCTTCAGCTGGAAAAATGGCTATGTTGAATTGAAATTACTTTATCATGCTAAATATCCGAAATTGTATGAAAATTGCTCCAATGCGTTATACCGATCTTCGGACATATTCAGACACAGCCTGATATGGGTTCTGAGCAAAGGAATGTCTGTTTTCTCCCCCGGTCTGTTGTCAGCAGGAGCGGGGGCTGCAGGCTCGCGCCTGGGTGAAGTGGGCTCAAGCCAGAGTTCAGCCGGGCTCGAGCCGAGCGGGGAGAGAAAAAATGTGTATTTCTTTTGCTCTGTGGGAGATCTCCCACAACAGAGTGGATGAGAAACCAAGGGGGACAGATCTGCCCAGCAAACATCAGAACGCAGAGTGCAGCTTTGTCTGTCACCTGGTTCAGCACCCTGGACAGCTGCCTGTGTAACTGGATGTGGGAATTTGATGCATTTGAAGCCGCGACATTTGGTCAGAAACGTCATATATAATAACATTGTTTCGAGTCGTAAACAGTTCTGTAAGTGGAAGAAATAACAATCAATTAGGCTATTAGTGTTAGTCCTTCTTCATATAATGTTGTGTTACAGTCGCACAGCTGGAGACCGCTAACAAAGTTAGAAACGAGAGACAATGAATGATATCCCGCGAAATGATGTGCGGTCAATATGACCGCTTATGGCTGAAATAGGTAAAACAAATCATATTTTCTTTTCCTTTTGTGTAATTTATATAAAAACTATTCTCAATTAAAATACAGACACTTGTAGAAAAAATGGTTAGAAGTCTGTAATGTTTGCATTTTGTTTACATCGCAGATTGATAACTTAATTGTGATAATGTTCAAAGTTATCATTATTATTATTATTATTATTATTATTATTATTATTTACTGTGCTAGGTATTCTTTTCGTGGTTCTTGGTGCTTGGAGCAATATTGTTGTTGTGGCATTCATGCCAATAAAGCGAATTTGAAATGAATTGCATTAATAAACCTTTAGATTCTTGCCTTACAGACTGACAAGTGTTGTGTTTACAAATGAGCAATACATCCAGATTTCTTGAGATTTGTACTTTCAATGGGAATTTAAATTTAAATGTCAGGCGATGTTTTCTTCATGGAAATTATTTTTCGGGCAAGAGAGAGGGAGCGCGGACGGGGGATCCGTTGTGTGACAGCGGAGCGGAGGGTCAGCAGTTGAATTTTGCACGCACGGTCAGTATTAGTAGGTGTTTGAGGTTTATTGCGTTTGCGGACATTATTACATTCAATGTAATTATGTAACAGCCTTGCCTTACAGCACCTTTGCGTGCGCACAGTTTGCGTGTGTAGGCCCATGGTCATGATAGTCTATGGCTATAAGAGATGGATACACAATCAATTTCATGTAATGTTTATTGAATGCTTTTTTGAATTGCTTTTTTTTTTCAAAGACAAACTGAGCAGCAGTGCTCGATCCACTCATACATTTTTAACCTTCCACAAAGACAAGTTATGTTAAAACGAACGAGCAGAGGGGTCATTCCCCAGCAGATCGCACCCATGGGCCACAGTTTATTTCAGAATTGTGCGAGTGCGGCTGGAAGTGGGGATTCCAGCACCACGGATAGTGCGTGTAAAAAGATTAGACAAACGTTTAAATGTGTTTGCTGCAAGCGAAAATATACTACATAATAAATGAAGATAGTGACAAAGGCCTATTAGTAATAAAAAGCAATGAGTTGTGTGAATGCGGACGGCAGTGTCTGATGTAGGAAGTAATGTAAACTTGAAAATCAATTTCGGAACAGCGGTGTTTAATTTCGGAACGGCGGTGTTTTGAGGGGAGGGTCGGAACAGCGGTGTTTCGGAGTGGGGGTGTTTCGGAAGGGTGGTGTTTGGCAATGGAGAGGTGTCGGAATGTCACGGCGCCCCCTGGTGGGTTAGACTGCTGCTGTCAGGGGCAGGAGGCTAACGTTACACAGTTGAGCCCGTCAGGAGGGGCCCAGTTTCAATGTTTTGTTTACAAACTGTAACAAGCAATACTCCAGACTCTACTTTTAAACTTACACAACACAAATGACCTATGTATTTATACGTAAATATTAACCATTTCCCAGTCACCTTTCTCATCCTCGTCTTCTTCGTCTTCTTCTTCTTCTTCTTCTTCTTTTGAATTTCCGGCAGGCAAAGTATGGCTCACTGCTGCCTCCCCTGGTTGATTAAAATGAAAAGGCCAACTACGTGAGGCGTTCATGTACGCGGATTGGTGTGCGCGCTGCAGATCAACTTCCGGTTGCGTAGCATCAGAATCTGCGACCGCATGTACGTGTGAACGCCTAACAACATTTGTCAAACAGTGACAGACAGACGTGCACACGCTGCTTCATACGTACGCACGCACGCATAACAAAATAATCATGCGTGCGTGCGCACACACACACGTTTTTTTTTAAACTCACACATTCATACATACGTACATACAAACATAGATACGTGTGTGTGTATTTATGTATAATGCACATTTTATTATTCTTCTGTCATTTACAACTGTTTTAACTATAGTTCTTGTGTAGTGATGTTTCAGACAGTTGTAATTGTATGACTGGAGTGACAAACAACTTGAATGTGAGCCTACATGTTAAATTCAAACTATCCAAGCATGACCTACCATCCTGTGCAGGGGGAGCTGACTGCTCTTGGTCACTACTGCTGTTCCGAGGCTGTTGACTTGACTGGGCCTTTCACTGCTGCTGGTAGAAGCTGTGGCTGGCTCTGACTCTTTTCTTCTTTTGAAGAAGCAGCTCTGAATATCTCTTCTTTTCTTCATAGCTATTCTCTAAACAACCCTGGGGGAAATGTAATTCAATCACTCAATCAATCAATCAATTAATCAATCAGTCAATTTACTTTGAAGTACTACTACAAACTACATCAAGCAGGATCATTGTCAAATTGGGTTAGAATCAGTGTGCAAAATACAAGTGTTCAGGCGCACAGGTGGTTGAGTGGTTAAAGCGCATGCCATATACGCAGCCGACCCCGGTTCGATTCTATTTGGAGGTCATTTGCTGCATGTCACATCTCCCTCTCTTTCCCGTATTTTTCCTCTCTGTCTACTGTTTAATAAAGGTGTCTATGCCGAAAAAAAAAATCTTAAAAAAAAAATCTAAAAAAAAATACAAGTGTTCATGGGGCTCTGGAACCCCTTAAATAACAGCTTTGACTCTATTAAAATGCCAAAAAGAATGAAGTTGTCAACAATGTGCCCAATTATGTCTATTTATAGTATCTACAAATGTCTATTTTTACATAACTACCGACATCTTCGATCACTTTTAAATAACACAGTTAACACATATTGCATCTCAAGCATTTGTGGCATTTGAATACAATTTGCTCTGCCTCTGCCTATTTAAACATCTAAATACTGTATGTGAACTGTGAAGATGATCCAGACAAAAAAGTGCTTTATCTCCAAGAGCAAAAAGTCTTTAAACAGCCCTTAAATCACAGAGCAAATAAATAAATCCCAGCTTGTTCTTGTGTTATAGCTACTTGAATCTAGACTGTCTCACTTATATTTCAGACACTGGTTGGTCAAAAATATACAGTAGCTCTACTCAGGGGTGGACTGGGACAAAAATTCAGCCCTGGTATTTTCTGTCCAGACCAGCCCACTCCACCACGTAGAAGTCCACAAATCTCGCGGCATCTTCTCTCACACATACTACAAAAGGAGAGTCGTATTCCTTGATAGCAGTTAACAAATAAAGCACGTAGCTATGAACTCAAGGACTAAAATTGACAGCTATAGCAATCAACCAATCAATCTTTATTCATTATAGTGTCAAATCACAACAGAAGTTATGTCATGACAAGTGGTGGGACGAGACTAATGGGAAGAACACAAAACCAGACTCGGGGTGGGCGCATCAATATGAAAATCTTCAACAAGGAAATAATCATGATCAAAAAATGTTTCCAATCTGAGACAAAACAAGTTGCATAATAAACTCACAAAGTCAAGACGAAGGTCTCAGATATGATGGATGACTCAAGCACCATAGAAGCCATTCTAGCAGGTCAGGAAGTCTCTAATCATCACAAAGTATGATTTCATAAATCATAAAAAATTAAACTTATTATTTCCTATAGGTTTAGTTGTATTTTGTGCTAAAATTCAAAGTATCTCAGCTTGATTCTGCATCTCTATTTAAAGCTCATTAGTCCACGTGAATGTTTACTGTTGCTATGGCAACATGAGGCCGCTGACGTTAGCATCTGTTAGCTAGCTTAGCTAAATCATCTCAGGGTTTCCCCTACATGTAATTGACTGTGGCGCACCGCCACGGCAAAATAAAAGCCGCCACCCCTTAAAAATTCAGTGTTTCCCATACATTGATTAATATTTCTGCCTTTCCAGCGCATACCGATGTTTCAGTCAGTCTCTTTTTTTTGCATTACCTTTAATGACTTCAGAACTACTAATTCAGGGCTGTATTTGTGAAAAAAAAAATAAATAATCTAAAGCTGTTTTCTACGGAGCCCTGGAGGTGACATGGATGTTTTTTTTTTTTTATCTCGTGAGTGCGACTTACTATCTCGCACGCACCAGTTACTATCTCGCGCGCGGGATACAGTTAGTCGCACGTGCAAGATATTAATTCAAGCGCATTTTGATGTAATTAAACAGTGCAGTCAGTTAAATGCAGGCTTATTAGCATGGATCGAGACCATCTCAGAATTTTAATTGATTAATTGATTAATTAGTTAAAGTTAATAAAGTGTCTTATTGTTATTGTGTAACGGTAAGAGGTACATGTAACAGGTATTTTGATGATCCACGATGAGTGTCCAGGTGTTTTAATAGCCATTGTAATAGCTGTTTTAATGGCTATTATGCTAGCCATGATGGAGGAGTTGTAAAGGTAAAAGTAGTTTGGTTATAATTCATTTATGAAATAACGTTGCAGCAGTCACAACTGGCAATCAGGACAAACGATTAACAATGGATGCAGGTGCATATAGTAGGCTATCATATTCATGTGAAAGTTGTGACAGAAAACCTACATTTACTAAAATACCTTCAATTGTCCACGACATTCTCACACAGACCACATTCTCTCGGCTTTCACAGTACACTAAACACGTTTGTTGTCTTCTGTTATTATATAAAACAGATATACTATTGCTCTTTAAACCACAAGGGGGCGCTGTTGTATAAGACAGGTCATAGTTAACACACTGCACGTAGAGAGGTCAGAGTGCAACAACATGGCGACTATGTACGATACGACGCTGCTACTGAGAACAATGTTACAGTATAAGTTGTTGAAGTAAACGGCACTTGTTCATGATTCCTGCGTCCCATCATTGTTGAGTTAACACCACAACGTTCACTTCATTCAATCATTTGAGTCAGAGTGCCACTGCATCTACTTACTATCTCGCGAGTGCGAGTTACTATCTTGCACGCGCCAGTTACTATACAGATACAGCAAGTCGCACGTGCGTGATAGTAACTGGCGCGTGCGAGATAGTAACTGGTGCGTGCGAGATAGTATGTCGCACTCACAATGTTACGACCCGGCTCAAGGGGAAAAGGGATGCAACATAAACCAGAATGTTTTTGGTAAAATAACAAGTTATTTATTTGCAGGATTCAAAAAAGAACAGGAAAAAGGGCATGTTGGATGCTGCTCAACTAAAAGAAATAAATATAACTTAAAGAGGTCTCTCCAAAATGAGAGATATCTACTAAAAATAATCAATGTCAACTATAATCAGAAATACAAAATAAGCAGCACCCTCTAAACCTAGTGTCTCTAACATCAAGATGCTATCGGTGTCAGGCTGGTGTCAGTAAATTCCCACTACAAACCTTGCCCAATTTCCTTACCGCAAGTTCACAGTTTTTGGATAACACAATGATAACTCAAAGAGCACAACACACACACACACAAGGCCAGTTGGTCAAAAAAAGGCCCAAAATCACACAAAGGACAGCTATTTAAGCAGAGGGATGGTCTGGAAGGTGGTAGGTGGTTGGAGGAGATGGTCAGACGCCGCACCAATCAGATCACCAGCAGAACCAGGAAGTAGGCAGGTCTCGTGCCAGCAAATCCTCGGCAAGGGATCCCACATCCTGCTTAGCCTGACAAGGATGCACAACACAGATGCACATAGATACTGGAGGAGGCCGTAACACGAGATAAAAAAAAAAAAAACTATCCATGTCACCTCCAGGGCTCCGTAGTTTTCGGACCTAGAGCAGTGCACTTCACACTCTCGGAGGCTCTTCCACAACACACACACACACGGTGACAGATGGTGGGTCTGTGTGTCGCTCCGAAGCAGCCATGAATAGTTAAAAAATGACAAAAATGTCATCTATGACTGACTGTACGTTGAGTTGAAGAGTATCAGAAACATCTAGTTTGTTATTGTATATTCACAAAAATCCGATTTCATGTAAAACTGTTGGCATAAATAAATCCAATGTTAGAGAAAGGAAGTATTTTACTGTCGTCTTCCACCGCAGTCTTTGACGTTAACTAGCATGTTGGATATTTAGCTTGATAATTAGCTAGATGATTAAAATGGTCACTTAGAGCAGAGTTCTTCAGAGGCATACAAAAACAGGAAACAAAACGTGGCAATACTTAACTGTGAACAAGACAAGGCTGAGAATCAGGGCTGGATGTATTCGACAGGAACAAACGAAATACTCTGGCAACACGGACAGGGGAAGACAAAGACTATATACACATGAGAGGAGGGAGCACAGGTGGAAACAATCAGGGATCAGGGGAGATGCCAGACCGGTGACACAAGAGGAAGAGCAAGTGACCTGAAACGAGAGGAGAGTTACCTTTAATGATAAATGTGGATTAACATAATACTTGATAGACACCGGAGCTTCTCTTTTTCTCCAGTAAAACCAACTATATCTTCACGTTTTAAAGTATCTAAAGAAAACAGTTAGAGCTGTGGGGGTTGGAAGTATTCCTATTTGTCTACCTGTATTTAAGACTACTCCAGTATCTATAGATCCTTTCACTGGAAGCATGTCCAGTTTCACTACAATCCACTCCTTTCTGCTATCAGATACCACACCCGTGAATCTGTTAGGAGGAGATTTGTTATGCAAACTAAATGGCACCATCTATTGCAAACCTGACGATATCTTTTTAGAGACTAATGAACATAACAAAACAACTGTGTTAGCTGCCCTGATAGATCAAATTCAACCAGATGAAGAGAAAGGGAAAGTCCATGATAGAGTTGTGTCTAGTGTGCCCCGTCAGTGTGGGCCTCTTCATCTAATGACATTGGTTTGATTGAAACAGCTGAACCAGCACACGTGTTGCTAAAACAGAATTGCCAAGGATCTCGCAGTATCTCCTCTCTCAAGAAAAGAGTGAGGGCATTCTTCCCCATAATTCTATCTCTGTTAAACCAAAGGATAAAAATGTCATGTAACTGTCCATGTAATACTCCTATTCTTCCTGAAAAACAAAACAAAAAAACATTTAAAATAAATATAGATTGGTACAAGATCTGCAAGCTATTAATGAAGCAGTACTCCCCCATTTCCTTTAGTTCCAAATCCTACAACCATATTATCTTCAGTATCAGCCAATTTGACTCATTATACGATACTTGACCTGTGTAGTGCATTTTTCTCTGTTCCCTACATAGTCAGTCTGAAGTTTGCATTCAGCCTCTCTCTCTGCTGCTGCATGTGAGACTGACACAGTTGTCTTTCTCAAGGCTTTAGGAGTGAAGGGTCACTAAAGAAAGCTCAATTGTGTCAGAGAGAGGGACACACATTATCCGGTTCTACAAGAGTCCTTACTCTGTCCTGGATAAAAGCAATAGTGGAAATGCCAAAACCCACAAATGTGTCACAGATGAAGACATTTTAGGAATGACAGGTTATTGTAGATTATGGATAATAGATTTTGCTTATAGAGAATATGGAGTGCCACGCACAGGGCATGCAATTTGTGATAATTTTTCAATAATTGATAGCGCCGCCCTGCCACCCTCAAGTTCCACCCAAGTAGCTAAGTTGTTCCACTGATGAGAGCCTGTCATCTAGCAAAAGTTAAAATTGTTGCCATTAACACAGACTCCAAACATGCTTTTGGATGTTTACATGATTTCCTTCATCTATTTGCTGTTGTTAATTGTGATGCTCACACCAAATCCAGGGACCCTGGTTCAAGAGGCAATGCTCTGGCTGACCATGCAGCCAAAGCGGTTGAAAAACTTGATATTCCTGTCCTGATGTGATTCTTTAACAGGAATCTGCTGATGTGAGGTAGCATGAATTGTGACTTTCCCATGGTACGACGGCCGCGTTGTGGAACCAACTCCCGTGTACCTTGAGGATGTAATTAAGATGTTAATAATCTTGTATGTATAGAGATGTTCTCCAACCAGCCTGAAGCCTGGGCCTGTAAGAAGGCAGATTTTGTTTCTTTAGCTAAATGCTTGCCAAGCAACTCAGGATGAAGAAGATGGACCTCCATGCTTTAGATGAGTCTCTTCGAACTTTGTGCTCTGCATTAACCTCTGCTGTTCAGCTAATCCACAGACAATTAAAAGCTGTCCAGCCCCCTCCTAGAGAGTTGCATACATTGGTAATACTATTACACCAGTGAAGTACACGTACCTGGAATAAGCGCAGTACTTGAGTAAATGTATTCAGTGAGGTTAAATGACCTTATACCTACTAAATAGGTATAAGTATAGGTATAGGTACAGAATGATCGCTGTTTATCTGTGCATTTTTTTTCAGTCTGCTTCAAGGAGTGGCTTGTCAACAAAACATTTGGAGGAGACAGAGTTGCAGGCCAGATTGGGAAAGGCTGGGTGATACATCACAGAAAAAATCATAGACATAAACAAACAAAAGAAAAACCTTAAAGAGTGAGAATGTGAGCACCCTCAAACATTTGGATTGTATTTTTGGGGGGGATATTGTTATTGTGTTATTAATAATTTGTCATTTTTAAATTACTTTTACTGTTACCTTGTTTTTATTTTCATAGCATGAAATAAAGACGCATTGCTGGTGACTGGCATACCAGCACCAAAACACAACATATACTGGTCTTGCTGGTATGACCAGCATGCATTTGCATTGTTTAGAAATGTTTTTAACTTTGGCAGCGTGTATCATATCTGCTTCCTCTTTTTTCCTTTGAAAGCTGGCAGCTATGTGTAGATTTCATCTTAAAAGAGTGTGTAAAAACCTCTTTTCAAATCAGTTTGGGATCTCTGGGCTTCTGGAGACTAGGATTACATCGCCATTACATACACATGTAATAGCGACATACACATACTACACTGTTTACTTCGTTATGCTGGTCTAGAAGGTGAAGCTGTGGCTCCCAGGCAAAAAGTCAGCCTCTTCACCAGATGATGATCTGCTGCAGTGTGTTGTTGCAGTGTAGAGCTAGTTCATATAAGATTTGACTCTTATTTCCTTCTAACATTTCGGTGCTTATCTTGTTTTTATTGTTACCACTTTTAACACAAGCAGAGAAAAGGCTTAGGATAATGAAACATTCTCTCAGGTTACATTAATGGAGGCTGAGGTTGCTGGAATGTGAACTTCCTCAAATTAAGGAGTGTGGTCTTGACATGCCCAATTTGGAAAGTATCATGAGATGACTTTTGTTGTGAATTGGCACCGTACAAATTAACACTGATTGATTAAAATTCAATAAAGATCAGAGCCAATCAGCGCAGGAATTTCACGAGGGCCACGAGGGCCATGGCCAATTTGGCCTCGTGCCCCTGAAAAAAATATCTGCACTAAGGCCACAGTGGCCTTGATGCCCCGCCTGCATTGCCCTAGTTGATTTTGCAGTTTTCTCCTCTGCCTCTTCCCTGTCAACACGGCTTTGAACACCAACATCTTTTGCGGAAAATAAATGCGTCTTTTTATGACATATTGACAACATCATATGAGACGATGCGTACATCACCAGTAGTAGGTTCGATTTGAGCCTGGCATGAACCGCTCGGGCGGGCTACAACTACAGTTTGACAGTAATCTATCACTGGCTAACCAGGAGACTTCATCAAACGCACCCCCGACGTCCGTGTGGCAGAGACGTTGGGTCTGAGGGGGAGGAAAAAGTCGCCGGGCCTGAGTTAAGACAGTAGCCCATTTTACACAGCGTCTCTGCATTAACTCCGGAGCAGTGGTTCGCTAATTCTCCGCCGATGGTGATTCACACAGAGCGAAGCATCTCTGCTGTACCGCTGTGTAATTCACACAGAAAGCCGGCGCTGTGGCTCCTAAAGAGGCGTGATGGTACATGATGACGATGTCGGTGTTTCCCAGGTGCTCCCTGAAGTCTCGGTCGGGAGGACTGACGGTCGCGGTGATTTATTTTCACCACAAACACTCGGTGAGTTAAAAAATGTTTTTGCCGGTGACAGACGCTGTTTTTCAGGCAGAAATGTGACGAAGAGTTGGGAGGACAGACAGGAGGACAGACAGGAGGACAGATGCTTCTCCACGTACAGCTGCAGTATTTGTTTTCCTCATATAAGTTGCCAAAGACAGTTACAGTTACTACGTTACTTTTGTTTGGTCCTGTAACGTTGCTCTGTGGGACATTTCTCTGTATTTAGTTGAGTGAAGGACCTGTGCAGTTATCAGACTGTCAGACCGACACGCCCTCGCTCCGCGCCTCCGGATTATCCGTTCACACTGGGACGGTTCACATGCTGAAACTCTCCCTGACTCTCCATCCCCATCTTCAAACGATAGTGACTGATTAATCACATAACCTGGCATAAATGATTGTCACTTTGTAGTATATGTTAAAAATAAATATAACATAAAAATAAATGCATTTATGAATTAATAAATAGTTGAAAGTTGAACATTTCTCGCCTGAGCTTGTTTTATGTATTCATTTCACAGATATTTATACATTCTTAGTCCTTAAATTAAATTCATTATGGATGTGGACTTAAAATCATTGTTTTATTTTATGGCCCTGCTGCCCTGGCTTTTGGCCTTTGTGCCCTCAAATAATTGACAACACGAAAGGCCAAGTGGCCTTGCCCCTAAAATGGGGAAATTCCAGGCCTGGAGCCAATACTGCCACTTTAAACTCTACAACTAACTTCCACCAGGTCAGAAGCTTTCTATTACCCTAACCCTGTATCCTGTGACCCAACACACTCATGTTATTAGCTACAATATGTTTCTTGGCATCAGAAGTCATTACTGCATGTCCAAAACCAGTTAGCTCAACATGCTAAATTGTGTAGCTCAGGATTGTTTACCCAAAAATAAAAAATCCAGTCATCACCTCCTCCCCCATGTTGATGGAAAGTCAGGTGAAGTTTTTTTAGTCCACACAACAGCTTCACAGCAATATAGCGTTGTAGCATTCTCCTAAACAACTGAAATAACTGGAGACTTGATTTAAAATGTAATAAACATCCCCCCCAAAAATAAGATAAAATAAAATGGCTCCAAATATCCAACAGCTGTAATCCTAGTCTCCAGAAGACCAGAGGTCCCAAACTGATTTGAAAAGAGTTTTCTTACACACCCTTTTAAGATGAAATCTTCACATAGCTGCCAGCTTTCAAAGGAAAAAGAGGAAGCGGATACGATACATGCTGCCAAAATTAAAAACATTTCTAAACAATGCAAATTATAGTCATATATGACTATGTGGCATCAGAGGGTAAACAGGTTAAAAGATGACGGCTTTGTTGGTGTGTATTAACTGAACGGTTTTACTCCAAACATAAGGTGATTTTGCTTATCTTTAGTACAAACTGTGACTTCCTTGACTTGACAAAATCATCTTTTAAATGGACAAACATCAAATGCGTTTACAATGGTACAATTCAAAAGGGATCGAAGATGTGTTTGTCTCTCATCATTGACAACTTTACCGTTTATTTCTGATTTAGTTATTTATCTCTGAAATGAGCTGTGAGCATTTTCTATTATGTGCTGTGGCCAGACTGCGATATTGACATGGCAGGTGGAATCTGTCGGTAAGAGACAAGAGAAGACACACAGTCGACATTAAGAAGTGGCTATCAACTTTATTGTAATCCAGTAGAATAGAACATTGTAAAATATGCACATCTTATTTGACAAAAAAAAGTGTGTGTGCTCTACACTCTGTACTCAACAAAGTATGAGGGATTTTCACCTTTAAACCTAACAAGATCTTGACAGAATATCCTGCCAGCATACAGTATCTAATCATCAGTTTGTTCTGCTGTTTTCACAGATATGTGAGTCGTAATTCGGACAGGGGTACAACAGCAATGTTGTTAGTAATGTGACTTAAAAAAAAAAAAAAGTTTTCGATGAAAAACAAAGATAGCGATTAAGATAGGAGATTGGTCCATGACAGAAAAGAGTAGAGCTGTGAGGTGACTGCAGTCTGCTTCTATGACTCTTTCTCTCTCTCTCTCTCTCTCTCTCTCTCTCTCTCTATATATATATATATATATATATATATATATATATATATATACATATATATATATATATATATACATATACATATATATATATATATATATATATATATATATATATATATACATATATATATATGTATATATGTATATATATATATACTGATTGCTATATTCTGTAGCAATCAGTGGTTCAGCACATAATGCCATCACCAGAAGTCAATGTTTTTGTAAAGTGAAGTGTCTCTCTAGACAAAAAACACAATGTCAGCCCACAGTGTCAAGACTGATACTATATTCATTTTAAAATCCTTTAAAACCTTTTGTACAACATAGTCTTTGATCTACCATAGAAATGTACATATAGCATACAGTGCTCATCCAGATTCACTTCAACAGGCTACTGAAGTCTGACCAGATTCTCAACAGCTTCACAGAGAAAGGGGTTTATTTGTGAGACTGCTGGCATCAATTGCTCTGACACAAATCATTAAAGGGTAGCTGCATGTAATCCAATAAACTGATTCCAATGGCTTAGCTGCATTGTAGTTAATGTAGGTGCCAGGTTTGGAAAAGCAGTCCAATGGTCTAACATTAAACTTAGGGTGCACTCACACTCGGACCAGTGTCTCTGTCCCATGCCGAAGCATGACCATCCCTCCTCCTCAGTCCCCCACTTGCCTTCACTCACATTGTTCCAGCCCAAACAGGGCCTGAGCATGGTTAGCAACCATACTGTCCTGCAGCACACCTCTTCCAACCGTGCCAGGGCAAAGAAACAGTACAGAGCACTCACACTAGTCAAACAAACTGGACTTTGGGGTTCAAAAGTGCTTGGGCATGGTAAGGAATGCCTAGTCTGAGCCCTTCAGTGGCAACCTCCTGGGCTGAAATGAACGGTGACTCTGTCCACTATTTTATACAGTCAATGAATGAACTCCTGTAACACAACATGAACATTAAAAACAAAAGATCAAAATCAATACAGGAGAAACAGAGATATGTCCCTTTTTATTCTAGCATTCTTGTTCCTTTTTAACAGATAACATTTTAATTACCCACAATGCAACTTCATAACGTCACTGGAGATAATTTATCAGATGAAATGCAGTTCACATTGGAGCCACAGAAGGCTTCATACTACTTTTTCACTTAATGCAGCAGTACTCTGTAAGACTTGTAAACATACATTAACGTGTAAATTGGTGGAGTGCAAGTCCCTGAACAGAAAACTCAAACACACCCACTCAGGTGTTTTCATTTCTTCTGGTTGTTTTGACCTCTTTACAGGTTAATGAGATGCTGAGAATTCCATCAAACTACTGCATCAGTAAGAATCAAAGATGGATTTCTTCATCATAAAAAGGTGCAACAAAACCAAAAAAGCGTCAATCAAATAGTCCGGGCATGCCCACACCATCCTGAGGAGAGATCTAATGAAGAAGTGAAAAACACCTGTGTGAGTGTACCATGGAAGTGGATAAGCTTTAAGGGTCACATGTTGTCCCTGGAGAAATATTATGGACTATAACCAAATAAATCTTAAATAAAAACATCACACAGTTGCCACATGTTGTACATGTACATTTCTGCAAACCACAGATATGTTGAAGTTTTGTGTTGTGCACAAACAACACAAACAGGTTTAGGCCCCAAAAAAACTTTTGAGCTTTTGGTAGGATAACGTTTTCGTCTTGAATACCTGTTTGGGCGCCAGAAACATGGCTGGAATTAGTCTAATTTTTGTTAAAAATATCAGGTGTCACATGTGTAAATCTTGAAATGCGGCATCCCCTTTACCTCCTTATATGAAAGTCAGGTCAATTACATATAATATGAGTGTAATTTGTAGTATTGTCCATATGGTATGGTGTGAATGATTCAGCGGGTGCAGAAACATTAACTATCAAACAAACCATGTTGACACTAAATAAGTGCCAACCATTTTCCGCATAGATCTTGAATGTGTTTTCTTTCTGGACAGCCACTGACTTGCATTTCTTGTATACTATGAAAAGCTTTACGCCTGTGAGACAGTTGCCTTGCTGTTATGTCGTGATGATTCAAAAATCTAAATAATTAAAATGAAGTACAGAAGAAAATATGCAAAAAAAATCAAGCTGATTTTATACGGAAACACAGATACAGGAAAGTAAGGATGATGATATAATATACTGCCGGTAGGAAATGATAAAGTACACAGATTGCTTGGATATTCATTGAAAACAGTATATTATGACCATAATGACCGTATATAATACTACGTGTATCATCATCATGAAATATGGACACAGCTGTAAAGTACAAACTACTAATATTCACTGCCTAGAAAAATGAGTTAATCTCTAATTTCTAACAAACGTCAGTCCTTGGAGCTGTGCAGTAGATAATAAAAATGTCTTGACGATTGAAAACAACAAAAAAAACCCATTTATTTGAAACATGCAAATATTTCTGTGGGGAAACACTGATGTAAATAACGCACAGTGACTGCAAGGAAAGACTTCATGGTAACAGGCTAACTCAACATCCTTCCAGGAAACTGTTGAATGCTGCAGTGCATGAATGGGAAAGTTGATCTTTCACTTATCCAACTCTTAACGGGTAGCATTTGTGTGTTTTGGGACATTCAGGGGAAGTCTGGTGTGCTCTACAGAAATGTCAAACATTTACAGAAGCATGCTGTAGCAGAGAAGTGAAAACATGATGACGGATATACAGATGATTGCATGTATGGTGTAGCACAGAGAAAGAGAAATGTAAACTCTTCAAAGTGAGTGTGAAATTGTAAATGGGATAAAAAAAAAATACCAGCATGGTCCTTTAAATTCTGGTTCACACGAGTGTTGGTGCAAAATGATTCACCAGCTGACCATTTGGAAGACATCGTAGTGGATTCAAACTGGATACATAACCACACCAGCAGTCCCACCCCCTGCAGGTCACTCTCACAGCACTGGGCAGCTCCTTCAGCAATAGACTAATACACCCCAAGAGTGTGAAGGAGAGGTACTGCAGGTCCTCCCTTCCTGCTGCTGTCAGACTGTACAACCAGCACTGCTCCCAGTAGACCTCACTGTGCACTGTGTAATACTACTATACAAAACTCATCTCTGGTTTGCACTATCTGGCTATTTATTTCAATTCAATTCAATTCAATTCAATCTTTATTAGGGACACATCTCATGAGCGGTCCATAGCACAATAAAAATAAAATAAAATAGAATAAAATACATATACGCACATACATGTACATACATATTCCCCCCCGCGCGCACACACACACACACACACACACACACACACACACACACACACACCATATATTTACATACAGGCTTGAACACCAGTGGTTCCACATTCTAGACGATTTCTATTTAGTATTTAATATCCATATTTATCATTTGTATTTGTAAATAAAACTGTACTGCCACACTGTTAATTTTGTACAATATCATGTTTATATGTATATACAAGTCTATTCTATTTCTTACCTTTTTAATTATATTGTTTATTTTTTACTATTATGTTTTTTGCAATATTACTGTCCTTTGGGTGCTGTGGCAAACAAATTTCCCCGTTTGTTGGACAATAAAGGAATACTGATTCTGACTGATTCTGATGTAATCTATATTTGGCAGTAATGTACATGAAACATTTACGCCAATAGAGGTTGTTTAAATGAATATGTTAGTGAGCACTTCTACTTTGCCAATTCTGGTCACAATAGTAGGACACTCTAAAATGTGTTCTCATTATATGACATGCCTTAGCATCAGTTCACAAGAAAATGTCATAGATGTCGCAAGTTTTGAGGGAGCGTCTAGTTGGTATGCTGACTACAGGCATGAGCATGTAGGCCATGCAGTACCTGGGAGGGTTTCAGTTTATACAGAATTTCTTTGGTTTTGCAAACAAACGTTTTAATCAGCTGTCACGGTGACTAGTCTCAGACAGTAATGCAGGAGGAGGTCCTGGGCTGGTGTGGTTGTATCTGGTCTGTTTTGATGCCACCTGAATGTGCTGCCAAATTCCCAGAAACAACATTGGAGACGGTTCAGAGTATGATGATGAAATTATCATTCATCTCTGGGTGACATTCCTACAGTCAGCATGCCAACTGCATGCGCCCTCAAAGCTTACAACATCTTTGACACTGGGTTGTATGTAAAAAACTGCACATAGCATTAATCCAAACACACCTGTGTAAAAATCATTCTGTTTAATTAGTTATCTTGATATACCACACCTGTCAGTCAAATAACCCAGTTGGCACCAGATGTCACTTTAAAATCCGACAGATGTTGAACTCTAACACTGAACAGACTTAAAATTCAAGTTAATTTGGTTAGCTAAAACTAACAGACGTTGGGTTTTGGTGACCATACCTACCAGACTATATGGCTTTTAAATCCCAACAAATATCAAGGTGGGATTATGTTGGTGGTTAGCGGGGAAACCTTCTGTGTGCTCAGATCTTTTATATTAACTCGTATTAAAATGGGAGCAAAAAACGTTTGTATTTATTCATCAAGTGTAAATTCACTTCTAGATGCATGAGTGTGACCATCACAAATACTTACTTGGTTGGTATGGGTTAGGTAAGGGTACTAAGGGTACTATACCCTTTGTGGAAACACTATTATGGTTACAATGACAAGTGGCATAGCGCAAGCAAGTTTCACAAGTCAAAAAACTAAAATACTACAGCATGCTTTCATAAGGTTTGGCAGTACATTAAATGTAACTGGTATAATAAGGCTAAAGCAGTAAAGTCACTGGGGCACTCACTTTGCGGTGCACAGATTTAAAGCACTCATGGCTGTCTCAGTCGAAAGGAAGCACATCATTTAATATTAGAGCACAGTGAGCTCTGCAGACCGCTCCAATGTTTCAATCACAGTCTGAATGTGGCAGTATCTGCTGATGTTCACAGCTGACAGGAATTAAAGGTTTCCAAGAAAACACAATAAACTTCTGCTGAAATGTTCTTCAGAGTCAAAATTTCATAAACCGAAATGGCAACTAAATTGATCTACACAATTTGGTATACCAAGATCTTGTCAGAGTTTCTACTGGCAGTGACTGATACTGATATTAAAGGACACAAGACACTTCACATTAATCACACACGTCCTGTCCTACTCACACTTACTCTCACTGCATCCAACATCCCTCTACATTAACACTGACACTCAATAGCAAACATAATCACTGTCTAAATAATGTTTGATCCAGCATTGGGTTTCCTCCAAAATGCAAATTGCTGATACACAATGCATTCATATGAATGTAATTTGCATGAGAGTTTAGCTAATTGCTCAGAAAACGCATAGATGATGCTTCTGAGATGAACTGCTCTTTGCTCTTTGTCTTTTGAATGTAAAGTTATGGAGTCAGAAGGCTGTGTGAATGAATTTGAGGCTGAACCAGAAAGTCCCACAGCAGCTGTAGCATTAGTCACATTGTAGTGGTGTTACAGCCTTTTTCAATTTATTTGCTTAACCACAACAAGTCATGTACACTGGGTGGTTTGGTGATAACAGCTGTGTGTATGTGTGTGTGGGTGTAATGATACGTTTCAGGTGAGGTGTTGGGGACAAAGACAACTTTGGCAGCGCAGCCGTAAGACACAAGTGGGCTAAACAGTGTGTAATCCATGTGCGTGTGTGTGTACGTGTCTGTATGTTACGGTGGTTCCCAATATTTCAAATCTTCAAGGAGTCTCCAGTCTATTACAGTACACTGACTGATCAAAGTCACACAGTAACTGCACTATTCATCATAGCTGATTTTTGGAATGAAACTTATTTTTGTTGTCTTCTTATATCTGGAGCTTTCAGTTGGTCACTGTCTGTCAATGGAGTAATCCAGTCTCCTCTGTGTCCCAGGCATCTTTGGTCTCTGTCACAGTGTTTGAAGTCTTGAATGGACTGAGAAGCAGCAGGTTACAGCAGAAGTCTCACAGTAACAATTTCAGGGAGGTAGAACACCATGCAAGGACTCATTTTTACCCTTAAATAACTTTTTCAAAAAAAAATATACACAAACTAACTTTGTGGTGCTGTGAAGGGGGTGCTGTGAGTGTTTGGTAGGTTTAAGTAAAAACAATGACTTTATTGACTGATTTATCTTACTACCATCAGAAAACTGAGGATGATGTTGGTTGACTGATTATTTGATCCATTTGTTCCTCTGTCCGTCAGTTGGGTCTAGGGTAACATACCTTAACGACTCCTGACTTCAAATTACCACAAACTAGCGTTAAAACCTTTTCTATTGTGGACAAGTGTAACTTCAAAGATATTTCTAAGCTAAAAGGCCCAAAGTGCCATGAAAGACACAACAAATACATGTGTTTTCATTTCAATGACTCATGTTTCGTGATGAAACTTTGAAATTCTCCTTTGTCGTGGACTCATGATTGTAGTACTATTATCCACCAATTACACTAGTGAATACCACCTACATGGGTTGTGTAAGCATTGTAGCACACAGTTCTGATTTGAGTACATGTCTCACCTGGTAATGATGACACCAATGCAGAGTATCATGAGTAGTTGCGGTGGTGTCATTCACTGAGCAGATACAGTCTCATGAATGCCCCGAATGATTCAGTGTAATTAAATGAGACCACGTCAGGGAAGTCAGCAATGCTACTGCTACACTGTCTGAGGTGCAGCGACCACAGGTCTCACCAGCAACATGTATTTTAAATGGAGGGGAAAACAAATCTGCATGGGCTGAAGTGGTATAACTGCACAGGGTTTTTGTGCAGGGTTCTGCGGTTTTGCTTGTGTTATTTGTTTCTCTGAACCAGAAGAACATCTCAAAGATACAGGAGTAGCAGTTTATTTCAGAGGCCAGTATGTTGCTAATTACACCTGGAGAGTGTGTATGAGCTCACTAAACTCAGGAGCTACTTATGAAACTGATGTGTTTTCACATGGTAAAGACAGAGGTTACATTTAGCCCAGAGGGGGATCTGTGCCTCTCTTCTCCACCAGGAACCACAACTACAGCCTGTCTACAATTACAATTTGGGAATCCAGCTTGTACAAACTTCTACAGTTCAAACTTCATCAGTCTGCTGATGAGACGTTTCCAGCAGACATCTACAGACCATTGTTTACTGGTTTTAATTTGCTCTGTCAGATATAAGCAACACTTGATCCATACATCGGTCACTCCCAATTGACTGACATACTGTTTACGCTAAATAAAATTGGGGTCAGGATTTTGATTCTAAAGTGAAAAGAATCTAGAATGGCACTCTGTAGCACGCATACAACAGTCCAACAGTCTCCTTTTGTACTGAGTCATAGATACCAGCCACCTAAATACACTTTTTTTTTCAAACAACAATGGATCCATGCATTATTCCCTGAGACATTAACAAAATTGTGGACAAATAGACCTATCTCACAGTGTTCAAAAGAGTGAAAGATGTTGGGTTTATGTTCTTTTTCAGAGATCCTTTTGATCATATCTGCTGATTTATGTGGGACAAGGGTTCACAGATTTGAGAAATAAAACTTTGTTAAAAATTATTTGAATCCCTGGAGGCTGAACTCTGGACTCTTTCCTTTAGGTGAATATTGTTTTTTTTTTTTTTTTTTTAAACTTGTCTGTAAATTATTAATTATCCTCTTAAAATGCATGTGCATGTGAAACATAACTCCACCTGTAGGAGAGGAAATACATTCTGCTTTCAGAGCTCATTGCTGTTGTGGGTTTACTGTCTCTCTGCCTTCTAGCAGTCAAAAATCACTTAAAGCAGATTAGAAAATTACAAAACTAATGTTGGCTGTCCAGACATTTAATAAGATATCTAAAGAGAGCACATTGCATGTGTTTAATTAGATTAAACTTGACATCTATGAATCTCTGCTGAGAAAAAGTGTTTGTGTTTTGGAGACCAGGATGAGTCTACTGAATCTTAGGGTACTTTTCATGTCTCTTAAATTGTGTCAGTGTTTCCCTCACTTGCCTACATTTCTTGAGTCTTAGTCCCGATGTCAGTTTCTGATGACGGCTGCAGCTGATCAAAGCTGGATCATCCGTCAGTCGGCTTCAACAGTTGCAAAGATGACAGATAAATCTATGCCAAGAATGCCATTATCTATATATATTTATTCAAATTATAACACAGAACTAAAACTTGTGGAGAGATCTAAATAATCAATAAAATTAACCTGATGTGTGGCGTGCCTGATTGCACACAGCTCTGTTAACTGAGAGACGCATTTATATTGTTTCTTTTAGTGCAGGTAATGTGATGTTTGACAAGTATTATTTCACCTGTCAGCAGCCCATCTGATATTAATCAGGATGTTTAGTTTTATGACCTGGACTGCCCAATCCACAGATTTCCTGCGGTGTCCACCTGTGTCAAATGTACTGAAAAATCAAACATGTGTCTGCAGTTTAAGTGTAATCAGTCCAGACATTTAATTGATTTTGATTGAAGAAGTTATAGTGAATATAATTTAGACCTACACTTGGAATTTAGGCTGTGATGAACTTGATTCTTGGATGGTTTGAAATAAAGATCAGATTTCTTTTGCAGTTAGTACTCTGAATTAATTAGCTTCTGTCTGTGTCCTACATTTTAACCAATCCTGTCTTTTACACCTCTTCAAATATCTATGAAGTGGACAACAAACAGTTCTGCAGGATGATCACTTTATTTTTTCAAAGGCTGACATCTGGAGAAACTCTAACATCTGGAGTTTTGTGGTTTGAGATCAGTTCCTGATTCACACTCACAGTTGTATATCTCAATGGACAAGCCAGGATCTGATGCTCCTGCTGATGTACTGATAATTCACCTTCTACAAACAAGGCTTCTGTTCTATACGTTAAGCTTTGTGAACCACAACCTTAAAGTTCAAACTGCACCTGTGATTTTCTGTCTGTTACCTGTTTAATAAACAGCTGCAGATGAAGAAAAATCTGCAGGGTGTATTAACACTGTGTATTTATACTGTGTACTGTGTATTTATAGTGTATTCATACTGTGTACTGTGTATTCATACTGTGTACTGTGTATCTATACTGTGTACTGTGTATTTATACTGTGTACTGTGTATTTATAGTGTATTCATACTGTGTACTGTGTATTCATACTGTGTACTGTGTATTCATACTGTGTACTGTGTATTTATAGTGTATTCATACTGTGTACTGTGTATTCATACTGTGTACTGTGTATTCATACTGTGTACTGTGTATTTATACTGTGTCTATACTGTGTACTGTGTATTCATACTGTGTACTGTGTATTCATACTGTGTACTGTGTATTTATAGTGTATTCATACTGTGTACTGTGTATTCATACTGTGTACTGTGTATTCATACTGTCTACTGTGTATTTATACTGTGTACTGTGTATTCATACTGTGTACTATGTATTCATACTGTGTACTGTGTATCCATACTGTGTACTGTGTATTCATATTGTGTATTTATACTGTATACTGTGTATTTATACTGTGTACTGTGTATTTATAGTGTATTCATACTGTGTACTGTGTATTTATACTGTGTACTGTGTATTCATACTGTGTACTGTGTATTTATACTGTGTACTGTGTATTCATACTGTGTACTATGTCGGCTCAGAGGCACAGGAACCATTTCAACTTGCAGACTGTGTTTATATATAGATTCATTATTTGCCTGTGTATTGTGATTGTGAAATAGTCATTTAATAGCCCAGAATGTGATGATGGTGTCTTTTGGACACTAGAAACTGTGTTTACACTAAATGTTTCAGGGAAACTGAAATGCAGTAACATGTGAACCCCAACACTGAGGAATGATCAGCCTCACGTTTAAAACAGACCATGAGAAGAAGAAATTTGATAGTTGTTTGTGGAAAAATGAAGAATGTTGTTTTTGGTCCTTTTGTTCTCCTACAGTCAGGCTGACACATTCTACTCACTGGTGAACCAGAAAACAAACTAAATTTAAAACATGATGGTGACACACTTGAGTTGAATCTGTTATCTATCTGTCCGGTATGTAATTCCAGTCATGCCGATCCTCGGAGCACAAATAAGATAATTGGGATGGCCTGCAAGATGGCAGACAGGGATGATCTCCGGTTCAAGCGAGGAGCGAGAAAACAACAAATAAGAGAAATGAAAAGTACCCTTTGAGGAGCTAAAGGCTGCACTCTTCCTACTTCTCATCCACAAACACATCAGTGACTAGTGGAGGCTGTTAATCATCTGCTGAGATTAACTGTGTAACAGAAACTAGAAGCACTTTCTTGGTCAGGGTAACTGTCACACCTACCTTTCATGAAGAGGGTGGTGGGTGATGTGGCTTTGTATAGTATATTCCTGTACATTGTTTGTAACAACTGATGATGGGTTTTACCCTTTTAGAATCAGGTTATTTTTGCAAAGTGAATCCCGAATGTTTCTCAAAGTCATGGTTAAGGGTGCCAGAAAATAAAGGGAGTCAGTGACACGTCCTGACATATAAATAGCAGTACAAGGATGTGTGTGTGTGTGTGTGTGTGTGTGTGTGCACATACTGAATAATCTATCACCTTTATTCCTCTATTGCTTATGTACATCTTCATGTCTAAGTATCTTATAAAGAACCCAGTAGAATATATTGAAGAACAGGAAGGCCAGAGGGAAGCCAGCTCTCGACACAGTGTCAATCTTTTTGGCTCTGTCGATAAATAACTTCCTCATCTCTTCAGTGCTTTTACCCCCTCCACCTGCTGTCGCTCCAGGTATATTCTGGGTTGTGTTTGCTGTGGCTCCTGGGGTGTTCAGTGTGCTAACAGCATTGTTAGCGCTGGCCTTGGAGTCCTTGCTGTTGCTGGGAGTGGAGGTCACAGCTGCTGTGGAGGTCAGTCTGCTCTCATGTACTTCCCCTTCCTGTTTGGGAGACAACGAGGAGGAGGAAGAGGAGGAGGGGGCACAGATCACATAATAGAGCTCATTATTTTCTTTATCGACTGACCCTGCCACTTAAGGGCCCTTCTGCACTAAATGAAGTTTCAACTGAAGTAACACCTTTTTTCTAAATGATATTGATCTTGGATTGGTTAGCACTAAAACAGTCTCAGGTTGTTATTCTGACTATCTGACAACATTATGGAGATGATTCCTACAGAGAGTTTTCTTTTGTTAATAATAAGATCTGTTTTGTATCCAGAAACACAAGTCTTGTTCAAGGAGAGGTTCTGCTCTGAAATCATGTACACACGACAGGGCCCAGTTTAAAAAAAATATCTTATATTCTTTAACAGCTTGAGTGATAAAACACACCTCCAAAAAAAAATGTGTTGTCATAATCTTGTGTTTTTGTTGTGCAAATTAAAACTACGTAATAAATTGAAAACTGGCCATTAAGGAACATTTCCTGAGCTTGCTGAATATCTTAAAAGTGTTACACAGAAAATATACTCAACACTTTACATTTCACAAGCTAACTGGGGCATCAATTGAACTATAAGTGTGGGTAATGGTACCAAGATAAATATGAGGAGGCAAAGTGATAAGAAAGATTAAGAATACATCTTTATGAGAAGTGTAACGGTACATGTATTCATCCTGAAACATCACAGTTTGGCGTCTTACAAAGAATATGTCTGGCTCATATTGGTCCATCTGTTCTGATCCAGGAGCAGGAGAAGACAATGTGACTGACTGTACGCTTTGACGAGTTCAAATCAGAGCTAGAGGACGCACCTATTTCTTTCAAATCAGCTGCGTGGGAAAATTTAGGAAAGCGTCTGGAGGATTGGATGAGGATGCTGTGTCTGCATTGTTCAACAGTTAAATGTCAGTGGAAACACAAACGTCTGTGCATATTAGATGGCGTCACCAAGTGAGTCAGCCACTAAAGAGAGGCAAAAAATCCCAACAACTTCTCTCTGCTGGTGTTAAGCAGCCCCAGTCTCAGGATGAGAAAGCACACAGGGCAAAGACTGAAATGAAGCAACTGGCATTTATGTCATGTTTGCTTAAAGCGTTTCTCCGCCAATTTTACACATGAAAGTATGTGTACAGGTCTTGGAGAGCACTGCCTATGTGAGCAAAAAAAGTAGGAAGCCTTTTGTGGCTCCAGATAGTAGTAGTAACAGTAGTAGTAGTAGCAGTAGTAGTAGTAGTAGTAGTAACAGTAGTAGTAGTAGTAGTAGCAGTAGTAGTAGTAGAAACAGTAGTAGTAGTAGCAGTAGTAGTAGTTGTAGTAACAGTAGTTGTAGTAACAGTAGTAGTAGTAACAGTAGTAGTAGTAGTAGTAGTAGTAGTAGCAGTAGTAGTAGTAGTAACAGTAGTAGTAGTAGTAGTAGTAGCAGTAGTAGTTGAAGCAGTAGTAGTAGTAGTAACAGTAGTAGTAGTAGTAGCAGTAGTAGTAGTAGTAACAGTAGTAGTAGTAGTAGTAGTAGTAGTAGCAGTAGTAGTAGTAGTAACAGTAGTAGTAGTAGTAGTAGTAGTAGTAGTAACAGTACTAGTAGTAGCAGTAGTAGTAACAGTAGTAGTAGTAGCAGTAGTAGTAGTAGTAGTAGTAGTAGTAGTAACAGTACTAGTAGTAGTAACAGTAGTAGTAGTAGTAGTAGTAGCAGTAGTAGTTGAAGCAGTAGTAGTAGTAGTAACAGTCGTAGTAGTAGTAGCAGTAGTAGTAGTAGTAGTAGTAACAGTAGTAGTAGTAACAGTAGTAGTAGTAGTAGTAGTAGCAGCAGTAGTAGTAGAAGCAGTAGTAGTAGTAGTAGTAACAGTAGTAGTAGTAGCAGTAGTAGTAGTAGTAGAAACAGTAGTAGTAGCAGTAGTAGTGGTAGTAGTAGTAGTAGTAACAGTAGTAGTAGTAGCAGTAGTGGTAGTAGTAGTAGTAACAACAGTAGTAGCAGTAGTAGTAGTAGTAGTAGTAACAGTAGTAGTAGTAGCAGTAGTAGTAGCAGTAGTAGTAGTAGTAGCAGTAGTAGTAACGGTAGTAACCCGTATAAAGCCTTTTTGTGACTGTGCATGTAACCTGATAACTGCCTCCAGTGATGTCACTCAGTGGCTATGTTGCATAGTGGGTAACATATGCATCAGGCTTTCAAAAGGTATCAAATGTGCGGAATAAAAAGGTGATATCTCTGTTTCCGTATTGACTTCGATCATTTGTTTTTAAGCTGTCCATAATTAGTCTAACAATGTTAAAGAAGTGTAATGCAGACCAGTGGATCTGGGTGCCTACAGTACCCACAATGCAACTTGGCCACTGCATGACATGAATTGAGGCAGTTTATCAGATTACACTACTATTGCTACTACTGATACTACTACTACCACTGCTACTACTACTACTGTTACTACTACTGCTACTGCTACTACTACTGCTACTACCGCCATTACTGCTACTACTACTGTTACTACTACTGCTACAACTACTACTACTACTGTTACTACTACTGCTACTACTACTACTGCTACTGCTAGCAGTGCTACTGCTACTACTACTGCTACTACTACTACTGTTACTACCACTGCTACAACTACTACTACTATTGCTACTACTACTACTACTACTGTTACTACTACTGCTACTACTACTACTACAGCTTCTACTACTACTGTTACTACTACTGCTACTACTACTACTACTACTACAGCTTCTACTACTACTGTTACTACTACTGCTACTACTACTACAGCTTCTACTACTACTGTTACTACTACTGCTACTGCTACAGCTTCTACTACTGTTACTACTACTGCTACTGCTACTACTACTACTGTTACTACTACTGCTACTGCTACTACTGTTACTACTGTGATGGGTGGGGCACTAGGACCTGGGAGCCTGAGCATGCAGCGCAGCAGAGCAGAGCAGAGTTTTCCCCATATAGGGGAACTCTCGTGAGACCCGTTACTTTGTTATCGTTCGTCGAGTCGTTTTTGTGTTGCGTGGTGGTGGTGCTGGTGGCCAGCACCGTACATCCAAGCTTACTTGGAAGGTATGTTACAAAATGCTTAGACATTAAAGAGTATGTTTAAGTTGTTTGTTTTTAATCAGAGTTCAGAGTACTTATTGTTGTCATTGCACTGATAGAATTCTCTCTGGTACTGTTTGTGCAGAGAGACAGTGTGTGATCCAGAACCCACACACGCATGCTCTAACAGTCTCAGGTAGGACTTAATGCTCATTTATTTATAGCAACAATGTCCATATATGTGTGTGTGTTTATGTATGTGTATGCGTGTGTGTATATATATATATGTGTGTGTGTATGTGTATGTATGTGTGTGTAATATATGCATCAGGCTTTCAAAAGGAATCAAATGTGTGGAATAAAAAGGTGATATCTCTGTTTCTGTATTGACTTCGATCATTTGTTTTTAAGCTGTCCATTATTAGTCTAACAATGTTAAAGAAGTGTAATGCAGACCAGTGGATCTGGGGGCCTACAGTACCCACAATGCAACTTGGCCACTGCATGACATGAATTGAGGCAGTTTATCAGATTACACTACTATTGCTACTACTACTGATACTACTACTACTGTTACTACTACTGTTACTACAGCTACTACTGCTACTACTACTACTGCTACTACCGCCACTACTGCTACTACTACTGTTACTACTACTGCTACTGCTACAACTACTACTACTACTGTTACTACTACTGCTACTACTACTACTGCTACTACTAGTACTGCTACTGCTACTACTACTGCTACTACTACTACTGTTACTACCACTGCTACAACTACTACTACTATTGCTACTACTACTACTGTTACTACTACTGCTGTTACTACTACTGCTACTACTACTACTACTACAGCTTCTACTACTACTGTTACTACTACTGCTACTACTACTACAGCTTCTACTACTACTGTTACTACTACTGCTCCTACTACTACAGCTTCTACTACTACTGTTACTACTACTGCTACTGCTACAGCTTCTACTACTACTGTTACTACTACTGCTACTGCTACAGCTTCTACTACTACTGTTACTACTACTGCTACTGCTACTACTACTGTTACTACTACTGCTACTGCTACTACTGTTACTACTGTGATGGGTGGGGCACTAGGACCTGGGAGCCTGAGCATGCAGCGCAGCAGAGCAGAGCAGAGCAGAGCAGAGTTTTCCCCATATAGGGGAACTCTCGTGAGACCCACTACTTTGTTCTCGTTCGTCGAGTCGTTTTTGTGTTGCGTGGTGGTGGTGCTGGTGGCCAGCACCGTACATCCAAGCTTACTTGGAAGGTATGTTACAAAATGCTTAGACATTAAAGAGTATGCTTAAATTGTTTGTTTTTAATCAGAGTTCAGAGTACTTATTGTTGTCATTGCACTGATAGAATTCTCTCTGGTACTGTTTGTGCAGAGAGACAGTGTGTGATCCAGAACCCACACACGCATGCTTTAACAGTCTCAGGTAGGACTTTATGCTCATTAATTTATAGCAACAATGTCCATATATGTGTGTGTGTTTATGTATGTGTATGCGTGTGTGTATATATATATATATATATGTGTGTGTGTATGTGTATGTATGTGGGTGTATGTATATATATATATTTATAATGGGAATTAATGGTGGTCAACCAGCATTGTGGTTTAAATGATTTAAACATACAGACTGTTTTCTTTCGTGGTGCATTAATATGATTTTTTGTATTACATTGTATAGTGCCGGAACCCTGGTCGGCCCATACTCCTACCTGTTGGGTGCACAGGTGCCTCGGGCCTAGGAGGTAGGATATTGGGCTTGCCAGTAAATGTACTAATATTAGGTAATATGTAATGAAGATGGGGTTTAATTGCGCCGGGAATTTACTGGTGTTTTTGTATTATTGCAGGCTGAACTGGTGACACACAGGACCGTGGTCAGCAGGGCAGCCATTGCTCTTTTCCTCGTTTTTGATTTGTTTGATTTGCCTCACTGTTGTTCAGTCTTTTTATTCTAAGATGTACTTTTGGAGAGTCTTCATTTAGGGTACCCTTTATTGATGACCGTGCTTGCACCTTCACTTTGTCAGTGTGTAGTGGTTTGACAAGAGTGTTATATTTCCTATTGAGTGTGCGCAATATATAAGTCGCAGTCTTAACAGTTTGCAGTGTCCTAACAATTTGCAGTGTTGTTTTTGTTGATGGTTGTTATTGCCCCCTCGGTCAATGAAAAATGGTACCGGCACACAGTGCTATTTGTTGACTCGCTATTGATGCTATTTAAATAAAGTTGTCATTTGTTTGTACACCAAAAAGCCTCTGTCTGTCCTAACTACCCTGTATGGGGATATTTATTTGGCCACAATAACAGAGTAAATGTATACGTGAGTCGGGTCTCCCACCCATTACTTGGGAGTGGCGTTGTTACTTTATTTATTCATTCAAAAGTATTATTAGTGTCCTTCTGGTCACACTACTACTGCTGCTGCTACTACTACTACTACTACTACTACTACTGTTACTACTACTACTACTACTACTACTGTTACTACTACTACTACTGCTACTACTATTACTGTTACTACTACTGCTACTACTGCTACTGCTACTACTACTACTACTGCTACTACTACTACTGCTACTACTGTTACTACTACTGCTACTGCTACTACTACTGCTACTAAGACTACTGTTACTACTACTGCTACTGCTACTACTACTGCTACTACTACTACTACTTCTTCTACTGCTACTACTACTACTGTTACTACTACTGCTACTGCTACTACTACTGCTACTACTACTACTACTTCTACTACTGCTACTACTACTACTGTTACTACTACTGCTACTGGTACTACTACTGCTACTACAACTACTACTACTACTATTGCTATTACTACTACCTACTACTACTGCTACTACTACTACTGTTACTACTACTGCTACTGCTACTGCTACTGCTACTACTACTACTTCCAAACGATTTCCAGCACTGCCTGTTGATAATAAAAGAAACATGACCTCTTGCATCTGGGATTTTCTGTTGCTATTCTTTTCAATTGTTTCTAACTTTTGTACTGTACAAAAACTGAGTTACAAACCGAACTGTGACCTCTTTCTCCTGTTTTCGCCCAAAATTTAAAATCCTTTCAATAAAACAGTCCACACAGGAACAGGATTTAGTCTGTGTAAAGGGGTCACAAGTACACATTCCTTGTTAAAGCAAAAAAATTTAATGTTCAATTTGATGAGGACATGATTGTTATGTTATTGTTATTGCTATGTTTTATATGTTAAATGCTCAGAATGGGAGTTTCTTCCTTTATAACTCTCAATGTTGAAAATTGCCAAATGAAAATAATAATGATACCGATTGATGACCATGATCATTATGATGATAATCATCACCTATGTCTTCACTACGCAGCAAACTGATGGAGGAGGACTTACACTTACAACATCACATTGGATGGATCATGCAAATGACACATGCACAAGTACATGCAAACCAAACCACACACACACGCAGCGCACGCACACACGCACACGCGCATGCACACACACACACACACACACACACACACACACACACACACACACACACACACAGATACACACACACACACAAACACGGACATTACCCTGTGGTTGCTGGTGTAGATGTTGGTCATAGATCCATACAGAGGGTTTGTAGCTTTGAGGCCGTTGTCAATGTTAACACGATGGAGGGACTCAGCTAGCTCCTCTGGATCAACTGCACCTCCACTGCTCTACCAGTCGACAGCATGCACACCAGTAATCAACACACCGAAACCAAAAGAAAAACCAAAAAGAGGGTTGGGACACCCGCTCATTCAGTCAGCCTGAAACAATCTGATGTTTAAATTATAATTCTGTCAAATGAATTTTGTTTGTGGGTCTAAATTCTGAACAGTTCATTTATATTTATAGAACAGCTGAAATAGTATAAACTAATGCATGTTGAAATTAAAACAATGTCTGTTTAAATGATCAATTATCACTTACTAAAAGTGTGCTGCTCTTGTGTATTATGTTTTTGCTCATGTCTCTTCCTGTACATATCTACTAAGACTCTTTTGATACAGATTTTGAGCAGATCCAGCCATCTCCTCCAATCATTTAATGAAGAACAACATAAAAAACAACCCACACAACCTGAGTACTCGGATATTTACATAGGGTCTGGCCACAATACTATATGCTCTAGTTGTTTTAATCCATTTAATCAATACTCCCTTGACAACTCTTTCTAATAAGGTCTATCAGCTCTAGATCCAGCCAAATCAATCAACTTTTCTATTTTTTATCTTATATGTATTTTTTGTTTATCCATTTATTCTATGTTTTGTTTGTTCCATTTTGTTAAGTGTCCTTGGGTACCCTGAAAGGCGCTATAAAAATTAAATATATTATTATTATTATTATTATTATTATCATTATTATTATTAACAACACTGACTTTGGTTTTTAAAGTTTGATTTTATTGAAATCATTGCATTATGACTAGAACACAGAACGTTGTCCAGCTGGTAGAACATTGTAAAATAAAGCATCAATCATTATCTTTATTGGTATATTAGATTGTGTGTATGTACTTTCCCTGTAATTTGTTTCACAATAACTGAACTGAGGAAAAACACAGTGCTTGATCAGATAAAAAATACTGTATACATATTTTTACAGAGTTGCTTCTGAGTCGACTTACACATGTTGACATTTTTAATTTCAAGCTTCCTTTCAGATAAATGTGGTATGTGAACACGAGATGACTGAATGCTGAGTTGATCCTTTCCCAACCCACAGAGATCCCAATCATGCACTGACAACAGGCGCATTCTCTGTCAGAAAAATAACTCAGCTGTGAACTAAAGAATCATAAAACCACACAGATGGAGTTACAGCCATGCTTTATCATGCACTGATAAGACGAGTGAGATGTGGTGTTTCAGGAGACTCAGGAAGCATGCACAGTCAGATGTATTAACACTTTATATCTACTGTCAAACATAATGTTGTTTTTATTACTCTCCAATATCATGATTATTACCCCTCCCTCACTCTGTCACAAGTAATGCTGTGCCTGAGTAGCAAACTGTAATAGCATGAGGTCACCACAAGGTGCCAGCCTCAAACCAGAGATCAGTTACAATTCCATGGCTGTTATAAGGTTAAGGTTATGCGTATGTGTTAATAGGTGGGCCATAGGTGTATTTTTTTTTTGTCTGCTCACACTGGATGATTTGACTGTGCTCTGTGTTGTGGGACGTTTCAGTACCTTGGTCTTGCTCTTGTGATGTCGTCTGAATCTCAGCAGCTCTTTGTGTTGCCTCGACACAAAGTTCACAGCAGCATACTCCAACAGCGCAGAGAAAACAAAGAGAAGACACACTGCCATCCAGATGTCTATGGCCTTCACATAAGAAACCTGAAAATACAGAAATACACCTTCATGAGTCCACCAGCCACAACAACTGACTGTCACCTAGTAGAGGCCTCTTGAAAACCTGGTATAGATGAGATGATCCTTTCACAGTTTCATAAAGAGATGAAAATATTTTTATAGCACTGAATATCTCTAACTTCTTTTACATCATCAGCAAAGCATTTACCTTTACTACCATCAGTCCAGCCCCAAGTTAAGTTGCCCGCTCCAGTCTGTCTAGCTAACCTAGCTGATCAGTGTTTTCCTTGGTCTCTTTTTTTTGCCAGCTGCTTTGTAAATTTGTGCCAGCCAAAGCTGTGTAACATTTTCTAGAACTGGACTAATCACTATGCAGTAGAGAAATAGCTCAGTGATATATTTGATATCTATCAGTTTGAGGACTCTATTGTTTCTGTAAGTTCAAAAGTTCGTCTCTGGAAAGAAATGCATGTTTGGCGGCCAAAACTCACTCAAATGTTTATGATCCAACATGATTGGGTGTGGGCAGTAGGTGATTTGTTAATTTTTAACAGGGGGGATGGCCCAATGGGAGCACCACCCTGCCCCGACACACCTATGTACACCTCCCAAAGGACATTGCTGCAGGACACCTTAACCATAACTGTGACATTTCTAAATCTACAATTCCATTTTATCCAGTTATCTTCCTTCTCTACCCACTACAATTGTCTTTTTGTAACTGAATTAAAGTAATACAACTTTAAATCATATGTATTGGACTAAGTTTATTCAGGCAGGGTTTTCTCATGCTTCTCACAATACACTTCAAGCAGGGTTATTTTAAGTTACATGACCCCTTGGAATTTTTTACCATCTAAATTCCTTGAAGGACATACAATGAACATTTTGCAAAATAGTAGAGCCCGACCTACTTATTTGTAGGCCGATTTTATCGGCCAATATTAACCTATGACAGATATATCAGTATCAGAATATATATTGTCCCATATGAAGACTTTATATTTAAAAATTACAAATATAGAATGGAGAAAGTCACTCCTGCAAGGTGCGTTTCAACAGGGGATAAAACAGCTGGTGTCAGGAAATGTAACAGCTACCTCAGTAATGGTTAAACTATAAACCAGCGCAAAAATGACAACATAAATAGCAAAGTTACTAGTAATATTAAAGTGTCGGAAAAAACTTTAACATTACTGAAAATAAAAATGTGCATCTGCTACAGGTTTTATTCCGACCTCCGCATGAATGTATAAAGAGAGCAAGATATATAGTGGGAACGTTTCAGAAGCGGAGCCTTTTGCCTGCCCGACTTTGTTGATCTGGGAGTCTGCACAGGGTGTTTTATTTTGAAAATTGGCCAGATACTCAACCGCCGTCGCCGCCGTTCCCGGTTCGACTCCACAGTGGAGCTGATCGTGGCCACTTGTGATTTGTAACACTATCTGCTACGAGAAGATGGAGAGTGATGGCAGGTTAACAAGGGGGATGCTTTTCAGTAATTTTGCTAACAAGGGGGACGGCATCCCCCCGCATATCGCCTACTGGGTGTGGGTGTTGCCAGGGGACTCCATAGCACCCCTAACATCGGGTCATGTGACCACAAACCTTCTTTGATCTTCATGAAATTTGCAGGACTCATAGGTCTCATCGATATGGCCAAGAATTAATTTTGAGGAATGTTTTGCCCCAACATGAAGTTGGCCATCTTGAACGGTGTGCAACACTGTCTAGAGGACTTTAGGATGTTAACGGACTCACCAAATTTGGCACGTAGGTTCAAACTCATGAGTCCTTTAATATGATACTACAACCTCAGGTGCAGCACAACTAGAGCTGTCCCAAACGATTATCTTTCAAACGATTAATCTAGCGATTATTTTTTCGATTAGTCGACTAATCTAACGATTAATTTAACATTACATGACCAAACAAAAGTAACATAGTAACTGTAACTGTCGTTGGTAACTTATATGAGGAAAAAAATACCGCAGTTGTAGGCGGAGCAGCGTCTGTCCTCCCGCCTGTCCTACCAACTCTTCATCACGTTTCTGCCCGAAAAACAGCGTCTGTCCCTGGCAAAAACCTTTAACTCACTCAAGTGGTTGTGTTGATAGAAATCACCGCGATGGTCAGCCCTCCCGACTGAGACTTCAGTGAACTTTCACTAGAAAACAGCCTCCGTCCCCGCAAATGACAGTCACGTAGCGACCTGTTTACTGATGGCGATTATGTAATAATGTATTTTAGTGCGAAAAACGTAGCTCTTTTACCTTCCAGGTTGTTAAGGGGGCCGGGTTCTCAATCACTACACATTATAAACGGTCCGTGGGTTTAGATTGACAGGGGGGACACCTGGGAAACACCCCGATGTCGTCATCATGACATGTACTGTCACGTCTCTTTAGGAGCCGCAGCGCAGCTTTCTGTGTAAATTACATGGCGGTTCGTCTTCATTCCAGCGGTGCTTCGCACTGTGTGAATGACCAACGGCGGAGAATTGACGAACTGCCGCTGCGGCGTTAATGCAGCGTCTCTGTGTGAGAGGGGCTATTCTCAGCCTCCGCAGGTACTACCACTTCCTGTTTGGGACAACGCGTCAGTGCAAATTAATCATGTTGACGAATTTATGTCGTTGATTACGTCGACTAGGATGACGCGTCGTCCCAGCCCTAAGCACAACAGCCCGGTAGCACCCCCTAATGGCTTTTCCCATTTTATATGTACAGACAAATTCCTAAACAAACCAAATTTGCACATTCATCACGAGTCACGAACATTGATATCTGCTAGGGAATGGGAGTTCTCAGTGACAAGATGGCTCCCGGACCCCCCTGGGTGATTTCAAGCTTGATGCCTCCTACATGCACATACATACAAGACATTCGGTATGCATATGCATCATGACCAGACGCACAAAAACCCTCTTGGACCCATACCCTCATTCCGGCCCGGTTCTAGGCATGGGCACGGCGGGGCAATGCCCCCCCAAATGCTTCGGCTGCCCCACCAAACCGACCCCGCTTCATTCCGAAAAAAAAAGTATATTCAAATATATAATGTTGTAACATTTTCCCATAAATGCTGCTCAGACTAATCACAGTCCACGGTGTCTCTCTCTCTTGTACCGTGCATACAGTCAGTAGCAGCTTCTCTCAGTTAGCATCACATTAGATACTACGGGCACTCCAGGCTTGTCAGTTGTTAGCATGTCGGCTAGCAACTGCTAGTAGTAGCCTAGTCCCATCGGCAGCTGCTGCCGAGTTTGTCTCTGTCCCGCTCCGCGGCATGGAAAGCGTCACACGGGCAGGCTACGTACCAGTTGGGAAGCAGGTTTCAACTTTCAACCCTTGCCAGCCCCGCTGTTAGTCCTGTTGGCCCACGAGCCTCACCCATCCCCGCCGACAGGATTAAACAACACACGTTAGTGAGAGGGGACTCCATAACCTGTAAATTCAGGTTAGCGCCGCTGGCCACTGTTTAACGTTACTTCCTGGGGCCGGAGCCTCCGACAGCGGCTACTCTGAGGCTGCTGGCATCTGGCAGGGAGCAACAGGGAACCCAGGCAGGCACACACGACTTTCCAAAGCGCGAGAAAGTGGTGCACAATAATATAGCATCAACCAATCAGACAGGATTTATTTATTTATTCTTACAGTGCAAAATTGCTTTGTCACAGATTATAAAGAAACTCAAATTTTGCCCCACCACCAAATTTCCCAACTTCCCTTCATATCTACCACGATGAATTTGGGAAATTTGGTGGTGGGGCAAAATGCATGTGACAGACTGACGAGCTTAAACCTGGGCAGATGCTAGAGGAACCACAAGACCTTATAGGCCGGCTGTCTACTCACTGTATTCCCTGTTTAGCATTATTCAAAGGCTAAATGACAATTTAGTCTCTCCAATTCATTCACGTCTGTTAAATCTCAAATCTGATCACTATTTATATACCACATACAAGTGTCTATATCACACTCATGGTTACCCTCGCCAATCACAAACTTTTACATCAGTCTGCATTCCTTTGTAGCGAATTTCTTATTCAGATGTTCAAAAACGTGCATGGTTTGAAATAATACAAATCTACCTCCAGAGAGAGAGAGAAATCTGAGAGCACTGTAGGCTGACGGTGAAAAATGCTGCAAACCGACTGATTTGTTTTTAAAATCAAGTGCAGCTTCATCTAGAAGAGGTAAACATGGATAACGAATGATGGCAAGACATTTTTATTATGGAACGGCTGGCTCTGATGATTTAGTTATGCATTGAGGTTGTGCATTGATATGTCCATGTTTTGGTGCAGTTGTTTATAGCATCACTGGGGCTCAAAAGTGTGTGTTCTTTCCGTGCGTCAAAAGTTATATCTGCCAGTTGCGCAATATTTAGGTTTAGATTCCATTTAATATTAGATAACTAATTATAATTGGCCATTGATAAAGTTGTCCTACATCGGAGAGGTGGAGGTGGGCTTAAAATGTAAAATGCCAATTACATTGTTGCTTCAAATTTAGATAGAAAAAATATGTTAGTAGACTGACATCAGCCACAGAATTTGTTTTCTTTGTCAATCCAGAAAAAGAATTCCCGTTAGAGCTTTGCCGATGGAACCACGGCGAATCTGCGATGCTTACGTCTGGGTTGGCATCATAGACTGGTGGGCATACAAAAAAACGTCATCCCTATGGCACTCAAAATAGTAGAAGTTGGTGACCCATCAACATTTGTCACTGCCCCCCCAATCAAGGCAGTCTAGAACTGGGCCTGCCCTCATTCCAACAGAAAGTCTGCCATTTTGATTTACAGTTCAAATTTTGCCGCCAATTGGCGCTATTTCCTTGACTCGTTCTTTAACAAACTCCTCCTACAGATTTAACACCACAGACTTCACATTCAGTCATTATCATCCTCAGACCTTGAAGATGAAAAGTTAGCAAAGTCTTTTGCTTCTGTAACACCTGGTGGGCGTGGCAGTGCGGTTAATTTCAATGACACAGGGAGTCGGCCTCATGTCAATCAATCTGACTTCTTTTATATAGCACTATTTATACCAAAAACATGCAGCACAAAGTGCTTTACACAATAAATGCAAGCATAACAAAGCAGAAGTAACGAATACATACATTTTTGAATGAAGGCAACTGAAGCACTATCTTACTCTTAGCCATTAGAAGTGCGGACAAACATAATCCGATTTACATACAACTACAGGTTGTTTTCTCCACATCATACACTACAACATGATATCATTGATGGGTCATCTAGCACCACATAGTGGACACAGGCAGCGTTATTTTTCCCATTTAGACCACGTCCAGTAAACGCGTGCACATGCAGACATCTACGTGCGCAGCCTCCGACAGCGCCACAACCCAACGCACGTGGGCAGCGAGGGCGTGATCATCGCTGCTTGCAGCTTTAACTGTTTTTATATTTTCTACAAGTTCTTATTTATGTATTCATGAATGCATGCATGCAAACTTTCCTCCAGGGCAGTGTGACCCTGGACCTGCCTAGAGGGTCTAAGGTCCACCCACCACATCTCCAAAAATCCTTTGGGAAAAAAATCCTGTAAATGAGAATTTGTTTCACGCTATATAAATGTAATTAATCTGTGGTATTGCTAACCACTAGTGAGCTTTCAGATCCAGGCCCATTAGGGTTGGTAAACGTTGGATAGTATGTTGGTCAGTCCACTTTTGATTTTTGGCTTTCATAAAGATCCAATATTTTGATTCCTATACTGAAAACTGCCTTTTCTTCCAATTGAATGTCTCAATCTGACTGACTTTCTCTTGCACAAGTAGTAAGTCAACAATATCTTTACACAAAAAGTTTATATCAAGATATGAGTTTACTTAAAGTAACAGTGGGTTTCATTTGGCTGCTGTTGCTATAACTTCTAGGAGAGGGACAGAGAGTGAGGGAGGAAGTTGGAGAACGAGACCACACATAATTTGAATAAAACTCTAACACATTACCTCGGTTGTTTAACAATGAAGACAACAACTTCCATGATGCTGTATTAACGACTCTTTTGTGTTGTTTTGTTGTTTTAATTGAGAGATAGAGACAGAAATTACATACTGTGAGCTTCACTTCTTCTGATGTATGTCCTAACTAATTCATATTTTCCTACCATCATTATAGACATTATTTTAGGTCTGCAGCTGCTGCCCCTCACACACATCCACAGTGCCACTGATACGTTTGGTGTCAAAATGACATATCCTCCTCCCTTCATGTGATAATGACTTATTCAGACATGTGTACCATAATGGAGTGCAAAGTTCTGTTGAGCACCGGAAACATGAGAAACCTCTAAACACACACACACACGCCGACAGACAGACAGAACGAACAGACAGACACACAGCCTCTATCATGTTGTTGAGGTGTATGTGTACAAGATGTGTGAGAGAGAAGGCTGTGCTAATAAGGGTTATGTAACAAAGTGCTCCATGTCAGATTTTTTCTCATGCATACAAGATACCAGAACAAGACTAAGGGGCTCTTTCACACACACGCTCTAGCGGACCCATGATGTGTGTAATCAACACATACTTGTGCTTGCTCATGCACAACATCCAGCAATTAAAAATGGAGTGAAAAAAGAGGCATTTCAGGTGCCTGGAAAGGGCAGGCAGGGCTTGTTATATAGTGTCGATTTACTAAAATCCAAGACCACAGAAAAGAAATGGGGCTCAGGTGTTCACCACAGCTAACTGACTCCATAGAGAAATTATACATCACACGATGGGAACACTGCTGGCAAAAACTCACAATACATTCATCTTGTGTGAAATACATATATACATATACATATATATACATATATATATATATATATATATATATATATATACATATACATATATATATATATATATATATATATATATATATATATATATATATATATATATATATATATTTTAGCAGAACATAAAGGCATACACTGGTATTTTTGCTTGTTGTGCTGTTAATTCTTGGGGTATATTCAAGTGCTCAATATGCTCAAAACTATAAACTAAACTCAAAACTATAAATAAAAATAAATAGTAGTATAATATAGTATAAATAATAATATATAAATAATATAGTATAAATAATAATAAAAACAATACATGTAAATATATGATAGAAGATGAAGATATGGCAGAAGACATAAGTCTTATCTTTCTGCTGCAGAAAGAACAGATAATAGCTATGATATTTTTTTTAGCGCTGTCAAAGTAAACGCGTTAATAACTCGTTAACGCAACATCCTCTTAACGCCGTTAATTTTTTTAACGCGCAATTAGCGCTCGGTATTAAAAAAAAAGAAAGAAATGTGCATTATTTGATTTACGGCCGTCGATGGCACCTGTAGTCTTGATCCAGACGGTGGCAGAAGGATAAGAAAGGGATTAAGAAGAAGAAGAAGCAGGGTTGGCGTTCAGGAAAAACACGGTGGACTGAAAAGTGAAAGTGAAAGGAAATGGAGAAAGGACTTATGAACGGCAAATTCACTTTCAAAACACTGAAAGTGTTCGGTCGATAGGACAAAAGTTATCTGCACGTACTGTCGACATGAAATGAGTTACCATTGAAGTACGTCGAGTCTCAGATATCGTTTGCAAGCCAAACCCATGGCAGATGCAGAGAGCCCCCCCCCCCCCCCCCCAAAAGCAGTCATCACCATGTTTTGTTCCCATTTAGGGTAAGGTGATATTTTTTGAGCCTTTTATTTTCCTTAAATGATTTGAAGTGTTGAATAAACATTTTCATAAAGCAAGCATATTTGCCCTTTATGATGTTGTTAAAAGTATTCCGAACATGGAAAAAATACATTAAGGTACATTTAGAACAGAAAAAAATGTGCCAAAAAAATTGCGATTGATTTGCGATTAATTAACTATAGACAAAATGCGATTAATCGCGCTTAAAAAATTTTATCGTTTGACAGCACTAGTTTTTTTATTTTAGATTGGTTGAATAATCAATTTCCAGAGTGATAAATATGAAAACGTCAAAAAAACACAACAGGTTTCATGCTTTGTTATCTCACACTGAACACTGACATCTCTCCTTTATCCACATGCGAAGTATCATTCACATGCCAAACATGCTTTATCCAATGTATGTCCTTGGTATTATTGGCAATAATGTAATATGAAGTTAATATATGCCATGGCTTGCTAAAACTTGTAATGGCAATGTCATAAGCCTGTTATAAAGTGTGACAAACAAGCAATATCAGCCTTTGGTTAAATCAGTTAAGGGCTCAGTGTAGTGTCTGGTTGGCAAGTAATTCAGATAGATTATATGATGCATATCTCTGTACAAACTATCTGAGGGGCAACGACAGAGTGTGGACAGCTCGCCAGACAACCACAGGCCTGACAAAATCAGACAGACAGCCATTCACACTCACATTCATACTGATGGGCAGTCTACAGTCTCTAAGAGGGAATTTAGACCCGGTCTTAGGATTCCTACCGTGTAGATCCATCTGAAGTCCGTCAGTTCACATCTAACATTAAGATGACCACTGATGTGATCACAAGTCACTTCCTCACTCTATATGCAAATAAACACATATATCACTGGGACAAACAGACATGATGATTTTAACACAAAGAGTTAACTTTTGGTTGAACATTGAACATTTGCTGAATTCACAAATAATGTAGAATTAATCAGAGACAGTGTTTCACAGAGTTTATAAAGCATCTCCTAACTCAACAACTCAGTAAACTGAGACATTTGTTAAGGGAGTCTGGGGTCTTTCTCTACAGGGACAAAGAAGTAATGTATATATTATATACACATTATATAATGTAATATTTGACATGTTCACCTTCAATAACATGTTGTCAATGAAGTGTGAATTTATAAGATGACACTAATGATTCTCTTTTCTTCTTCTTCTTCTTCTTCTTCTTCTTCGACAGAGGACATCAATTGAGTGGGCGGTCCTTCAGTGTGGACCAGGACACATATGCATACTGTTACAACATCCTTCAGGAGGTACACCAAAAGAGGTCTAACAAATAACG
This sequence comes from Sparus aurata, assembly GCF_900880675.1. Classification (NCBI taxonomy): domain Eukaryota; kingdom Metazoa; phylum Chordata; class Actinopteri; order Spariformes; family Sparidae; genus Sparus; species Sparus aurata. The sequence continues at coordinate 38,804,355 of NC_044187.1, read as the reverse complement.
AAGTCAAGTTGCAGTTTACAAGAAGATGAATTAATTAAATGAACAGTAACCAAACAGAGGGATGAACAGCCTCCCAGACCAACCCACCAGGGCTGTCAGAGCTGGGTGTTAACCCTCTACCCTATCACAAAGAAACAAGTAAACCTAACTGAAACAAAACCACGAAAAATTGGACTACCGCACCCATCAGATAAACATAAAACAAAACATGATACCACAGCCAGCCTCCAAGCTGACTGACTGCATCTCTGAATAGGAGGTGGAATGTTGAAAGAGCCAGAGCCTAGTGCCTTACCTGCTCTTATTGGTTCATAATCAGCCAGACAGCTTTCACTTGGAAGGCAGGAGGCCAAGCAACAGCCACAGTTGCACGTCCTGGCCAGCAGAGGGAGAGCATGTAACATTACACACTGCTAAAAGAATGTGGTCACATGTGGTCCAGACCAATTTTGAATGTGGTCTGAATGATCAGATCTCAAATATGTCCTCAATGCATCATGGGGGTGTTCACAGCTGTATTTAGAGCTGTCTCCCTGTGATCAGATCAAATGAAAAGATGAAAATACCAAGTCTGAATCAGATGAAAATACCAAGTCTGAACAGGGCTGAACTCTCCTGAGTTGCACGTGTTGGACTATGAGAGAAAAGTGGGCCATCTAAAGGGAGCCCACACAGATACAGTCGAATAATAAAATACACAAACACAGACCTTAGGCAGTGAAGTCCTGGAGCCTGAGCTCTGTGTTGTCATTGTGAGGACAGTGGTGATGCCCAGTGCAACCCTAGCTGGGGCTGCATCCATGTTGATCCAGAAGGACACCCAGGACAGAATGACGATGAGCAGAGAGGGGATGTACATCTGGATCAGGTAGTAGCCCATCTGACGCTCCAGGTGGAACCGCACCTCAATACAAGTAAATTTACCTGCAACAAAGTAGAGACACACTTAAAAATAATATTCACTTATTATTACTACTTATTATTATAGAAAAATATTATCACAATAATCATCTGTACACAAGGGCCACAGTTACGATCTTATAAGGCACTGTTTGCTGTTTTTATCTTCGCTTCAACCCTGTTCCTTTCTGGCTTTACGCAGTGCCTGAATTTCGATTTCCTGATTTTCTGATGAAAGCAGACATTCATTTTATGCCAGTCTGACTCTGGGTCAGCTCATTATGCTGCCCAAAATCTATAAATATCTATGATCCCAGTCCTTCTCTAAGCCTACTGAATTATTCAGTGCCCCAACCCCTACACAGTGGCCCCAGGTCAGACATACCACATTCATGTTTGTCTACTGTCTATGGTCAAATCCCATTTAATGAAAAGCCTTGATCAGTCTGGATATCAGTCTGTTTGTTTCTTCCTCTTGCAGCTGATGTATTCTTGTCTTGATCCCAGCAGCGCAAACATGATTGATGAAATGTGGCAACTGTTTCACCCATGTGCTTGTTACCTGTATGATGCTCCTGGTAGTGTGTGTATGTGCCTGTGTATGTGTTACCTGTGTTGTAGTGCTTGGTGCAGTATCTAAGGTCTGATTCATCTTTGAGAATGAACTGTGGGAGCGTGAGGCCTTCGGCCACTTGGACTGGTCCATTCTCCTGCCACTCGAAGATCAGGTCGTTCATGGTGTAACCAACTGAAAACAGGAAACAAAGGACAATTCAATAATCAAATATTAATAATATTATACTAACACACACACACACACACACACACACACACACACACACACACACACATACATAATAGAGGCTTAATGATTCTCTGACATTTGACGTATTGTCAGTTATTTGACGAAGGGCTTGGTGCTCCTTTCTGAGATTTTTCAGTCTTACTTTGGAATGTTGGGACATTTTCTCAAATTCTATTGACCAACCCACTGCTGTATGTCAGAATACAAATTCTGTCACAAAAAAACTTTTTGTATATCATTTGAGGAATACAAATAAACAAGAACAACTTGAAGCAAAAGCAGCTTTATCTTCAGCAGACTGATGCTGTCTTGTTAAACCACTGTGTACAAAGAAACAGGTCAGTCAGCCAGTCATAGCAGAATTGGTCAGATACAATATTTAGGCAAAAGTAGCACACAATAAAATGACACCATTTTAAGAAAAAGTTCTGCTTTAAGTAAAAATACATAAATAGTCTGATCGACACAACGAGTTTAGGGCCGTCCACTCCAGGAACTATCAATCTAACGATGTGAACCTTTAGGCCTGGAACGATATCAGATGTGATCAAATATCGTGATGTCTGCTGTCATATGCAATATTTTTCACAATACCATGCTACAGGGCTGTAAGTTGTACTAAGAAACAAACAAAGTCCATCAGAAGGATATGGTTTTACAAAATCATCTAAATCTAGGGTGAGAGGAGTTAGGAGATTTCAACACTTTTGAAAGAACATCAGTTATCCTGGCAATTGTGTAAGAGCATCAGTGAAGACAAAATGAACTTCAGAGACCCCACCAGCAACAAAGTCTGTTTGGCAGTATGTTTCAGGTAAAATTACTTACTTATTCAAATTGTGTAATTAGCAGCTGAATACACTACTCACAATAAGTTAGGGATATTGTGAGAGACTCAGTGGATTTCATACATACGGTGTTTGTTTCACTTCAGATAGGGGATAGGGAGGCAATTGTATTGGGGTGATAGACACACCTCATTTTGTGTTTTCCACGTAATGGTCTCACTGTGTACAGTGTGCCTTACATATTGGGGCCAATACCAAAAAACTAAAAGACAACCCTTTTCAATGTGGCATCAATTTCAACATTCTGTGGGTATAAAAAGCTGGTATTGTCAGTAAGTCATTCCAAGTTCATCATTCAAACAGCCATGAACACACGACGTCACTTAACGGACGAGCAGCGCCACCTGGCCATAGCGCGCCTTCGGGTTGGTGGCAGGCAGTCAGATGTTGCTCGTGAACTTGGTGTGTCTCAAAGTGTCATCAGCAGACTTCCATCAAGACACAGAACTACTGGCAGAGTTTGTGACAGACCCAGGAGTGGAGCCCCACGAGTGACAGACCGCAACGATGACCAGTACCTAAGGACCTATGCACTCAGACATCGTTATGCAACTGCCACACAGCTGCAGGCCCAGTTACGAGATGTGAGGGGTACTAGGGTTTCCAGACAAACCATTTGAAACTGACTTGAATGCCAGACGACCGTTGCAGGGGACTCCACTGACACCAAGACACCGCCGTGAACGTTTGCAGTGGGCACAAGACCATGTGACCTGGACAATGCAGCAGTGGTCTACCGTCCTGTTCACTGATGAGTGTCGGGTCACCTTGCACAGAAATGATGGTCGTCAGCGTTGCTGGAGAAGGCGAGGTGAGCGATACACCGAGGTCAACATGGTCCCCAGGGTTCCCTTTGGTGGAGGAGGTGCAACAGTCTGGGCAGGCATCACCAGTCAGCGCAAAACAGATTTGGTTATTGTAGATGGCTCAGTCACTGCACGTTCTTACCTCAGAGACATCATAGAACCCATCATCATCCCCCAATTCCGCCAGCACACCCCCAACTTTCTGTTCATGGATGATAATGCTCCACCACATCGTGCCAGAATTGTCACAGCTCAACTTAAAGAAGTGGGAGTGCCTCATATGGCATGGCCAGCAATGTCCCCTGACCTGAACCCCATAGAGCACGTCTGGGACCAGCTGAAGCAGAGACTGGATGATCGTACCCCACCCCCACGTGACCTGGCAGAACTGCGTGTAGCACTTGTGGAGGAGTGGAACACATTGCCTCAGAACAACATCATGAGGCTAGTGAGGGGCATGAGACGTCACTGTCAAGCTGTCATTGCGGCAAATAGTGGAAACACCCGCTACTGACATTGTCAATTTTTGTTATTTGGGGCTATCCTTGTTATTGTCAAAATTTTTGGGGTAATAAATATTAAACTAATGAAAATGGTGTTTCTTCTCATTCATTATTAGTAATATCAAAGGGAACTTTTACTTATTTCATTAAAATTCAGACCAAATAGGAAAAGCACTCATGTAAATAACAATATCCCTAACTTATTGTGAGTAGTGTATGTTCCATAAGTTGTATTAATAAGCAGTTACTAAAGTACACCATCAAAAAAGTGTGTCCTAAATGTCATCTAAAAGAGGTTGAATACAGTTAGAGACTGATATCATAATCATTCCTGCATCATTACATTGTAGGAAAATGTCCCTACATCAAGCTTGTTAATTCAGATGGATTCTGATTGGCTGTCAATGTTTCTATCATTTTGAAAATGATCACACAGACACCTTCTTCCACTGCTGTTGTTATCATAGTTTTGCAGCACTTAAGTGTTGGAAAAGGACCAAAGTTTAATGTTATAATTTAAAGCAAGTAGAGTGGAGCATTGAATGCAAAACTCTAGAGAAGTACAAGTACAGCAAAATTGTATCTAAGTACAGTATTTGAGTAAATGTACTCAGTTATATTCCAGAACTGTCATCAGCACAGCAGCTGCATTCCTGCGTCAGCAACCGTACTGGATCTTGTTAGCTTCAGTCCTGCTGCACTGAGAACCATTTTGACAGAGCTCACAGCCATATATGCAATCAATGTAGTTACACACTCAAAAGAAAAGCCTTGAAAATGCATGTGACAGCTACAGAGTGCGTCCACATGGTCAGTGTCTGGATGGATGGCTTTCCCTCAACACTAACCATTCTAACTATTATGATGATGGTGATAAAAAAGGTGCATCAAGTTTTTGTTAAAGAACGACGTAAACAGAGGCTCCAGTAATATTCTCATTAACATGTTGACTCAAGCACTCAAACATACATACATCCTTAACTTCAGTTAAATTGTCATGTTACCTCTTCTAAACATGCTTGGTTAAAGTTACTAACAGGAGTGAGTGGTAAAAGAAACTAAGAAGACGAACAAATGTATGTGCATAATGACTGGGAGAGTGGTGGCCACATTAAAATGCATGCACTCAGAGCACTGTAGGGCTTTTTGAAAAAAGCAGAAAGCAGCTGGTACGTGCTGGTACAAGCCTACAGCCATACACAAAAGATTCAGTTCACCTCTCCTCTTCAGGTTCAGCTAAAAGTGTGTGAAAAGTGTATGAATGTTGGAAAAAACAAAAAGAAAAAAGAGAAAACAGAGAAGACCATGCCCTCAGCCTTCCACACAAGGAAGCTTCGTGCTTAGCTCTGGATGTTTTTAAATCTTACAATGCCCGTGGTACTAACAGTGTCCGACTGTCAACTCAGAGCATTTACAAACTCTGCTGGTAACACCAACTGCATCTACTCGTAACACTCATTTTTCCATATCAACTACTAGTCTGGTAAAATGAAAAAAACAAATGAGGCATCACATTACCCTCCAATTTAATTTTATACTAAACATTATTATGTATATGTATATATAAATGTAATGCATAATACTAAATTAAACTGGAGATGGAGTTGGATCAAAGCAAACCTGCATCATGTCATGACTGGAGCCATTAACACTTATCCTCTGTCTCTCTCTCTCGTGTGTGCGTGCCCTCATGCTTCCTGTGTTCTCATGACATCAGAGACAGCAGCAACACAGCAATTAAAATGATCTATACACATATATAAATATAAAAACACAGCTAGATCTATGTATGGTAATGCCTCTGGCAAGTAGGCTGGAGCAGAAGAAAACCACAAATGAAGTCAAATTATGTGTCCAAGTGTTTTACGCGTCCCCTGCGGCAAGGCTAAGCTCCTGATTGGACAAAGGATGAATTAGTCATAATAACCCTATCGTTATTACATACATGGCTGTGTGTTTCTTTTAAAAGATGCAGCTATGTGTCTGTGGTAATATTGTTTCAAAGTGGGAAGTCGAGGGTAAGGAGCATGGTACTAAATATACTTTGGTAAGATGTATGGGTGGATGAAGAATGAGGGAACATGTGACATACATGGCAAAAGGAACAAATGGATAACAATGGAATTAATGCTGAATATGATATATGTAGTAATTTGCATATCTTTATCTATACATTTGTAATTACAGTATACAGAGTTTATACAATGTATACAAAAGGGATGGGTATCGTCAGTGCTAAAGGCATTCACACTATTGTTCTTCTAGAAACATTTTTTTTGTGTGAATGCTAAAGGCATTCGCACTATTTAGTGTGAATACTGAGTCAGCATTCACACTATTGTTCTTCTGGAATTTATTTTTTATTCTTCCGTACGTGTTTTTGGCACCTATCTCCTCCTACAAATCTTGAGCGATTGAAACCATTCAAATATCAAATGTTCAGCTTTTTCAGCTCTTTCAACCTTCTGCTTTTCAACTTTTTCAATGATTCAGCTTTTTCCCCCAAAAAATTTAACATTGAATCAAATGGGAAAAGCTTCAAATCCTCTTCAAAACTCATCGACTTTCAACCTCATCTTGTTCCTCGTACGTTGAGCGAGAGACACCATTCAAACTTTAAAACGGTCTCAAGACCTTCAACTATTGGCGATGTATTCAGTTTTTAAAAATTTAGGACGGTTTTGAAAATATCGCAGTTTTAGCTTTAGGAACTTTTAGCTCCTCTTCTGATTTTATAATGGGTGTGTATTGCGTCGGCTAGAGTGGGTGACATCATCGCCAGAGTGGAGAGCGGCTTTCGAAGATAGGAAAGAAAATCCTCTTCAGCTTGATTTTGGTCCCAAATCTTTTACTTGGCATAGACAATATATGGATAGAAATGTAGGAAATCTTGTTAGGTGTCAGCTTATTTCAGATGTGGGACTTACGGTATTGGATTTAGAAGCCCTAGAGTGACAATCACTACTGCTTCTTGCCCGTAAGCCACAATGTTAATTTTGAGCCCAAATTTCCGGCCGAGAGCAGACGGTACCTGATTTGTCTCTCGCTAATGTGCCCTCATTTCTCACTCGACAGAAATAAAAACAACACGACTGCGTTCAGCAGTGTCTCCTGACACTCAACATGTACATTGGCGATTACCATTACGCTTTTTTCAGAAATCGCAGGGGTTTGGGAGGGGTTCTCCCATTCATTCTTCTGGGGACATTTTGAACTCGTCTCTGCTATTTCTCCAGCGTGTGTATCTGAAGAATATGTGTGTACTGATGGAGCCAGAGTGCGTGACATCATCAGTACAGTGTAGAGCAGCTGGAAAATCTGGAGAAACAATTCTCTTAAGCTGGATTTGGATCCCATATCTTTTACTTCACATAGACAATGTATACATACAAAATGTAGGAAATCTTGTTAGCTTGCTTCACGGTTGCTCCTCGTCCAGCGTATATGAAGCCATTTTAACCTCTTCCAGCACTCTTACTCTACATCTTTTTACCTTTTCATCCTTTCTTTACCTATTTGAGCCCTTTCACCCTTTGACTTTTTTACATTGTCATCCTTTTTTCAACTCTTTAACCTCCTCCAGCCCTCTTACTCTACAGCTTTTCATCCCTTTCATTCCTTTTTCACCTATTTAAGCTCTTTCAGCCTATAACTTTTCACCTTTTTAGCCTTCTTTCACCATTTTAACATCTTCCTGCCGTCTTAATCCACAGCTTTTCGCCTTTTATTCAACATTCTCATAGTTCTGTGCATTTTCAGCAGCACGTTCAGTGGATTTCCCAAATCGCTTCAGCCTTCAGCATTCACACTGTATTTTCGCAGGAAATACAAATTTTTCTAGTGTTCTTCTGGAATTTTTGTATTCTTCTTCTTCTGTACGTTTTTCGGCACCTATCTCCTCCTACAAATTTTGAGCTATTGAAACCATTCAACCATCAAAATGTTCAGCTTTTTAAGGACATGATGGCTATTACTTTTGGCTTTTCTATCTTTTATACTTTTGGAAATATTCAGCTTTTTCTGCAAAATTTCTCCCATTCATCCATATAGGGATTTTTTCAAATTTCATTCTGCTACAACTTCAGCATACATTCAGCTATAGAAACTGTTCAACTATTAAAATGTTCATCTTTTTAACTTTTCAACTTTTTCAAAAGCTTTTTCCAAAAAGAATTTAACATTGAAGTAAATGGGAAAATCTTCAAATCCTCTTCAAAACTCATCGACTTTCAACCTCTTCTTGTCCCTCATACGTTGAGCTAGAGGCACCATTCCAACTTTAAAGAGTCACAAGACCTTGAACTATTGACGATGTATTCAGTTTTTAAAAATCTTTTACGGTTTTGAAATAATCACAGTTTTAGTTTTAAGGGTTTTTAGCCCGTCTTCTGAGTTTAAAATGGGTGTGTATTGCGTGAGCTAGAGTGTGTGACATCATCAACTGCCGCACCCCAGAGTGGCAAGCAGCTGGAAAAGTGGGAGAAAAATTCTCTTCAGCTTGATTTGGATCCCACATCTTTTACTTGACATAGACAATATATGAATAGAAATGTAGGAAATCTTGTTGGCTTTCAGCTGATGGTCTTATTTCAGATGTAGGACTTACACTTTTGGATTTAGAAGCCAGAGAGCGACAAGCACTCGAGCTGCTCCCCCCTAAGCCACAATGATAGGTCCTAAATTTCTGTAGGAGTGCAGATGGTACCTGTTGTGTCTCTCGCTCCTGTGCCCTCATTTTGCACTCCACAGAAATATAAACGACATGAGTGCATTCAGCCACATCTCCTGTTACTCAACATATAAATATTCTGGCGATAACTTTTACAGTTTTCTCAACAATCGCAGGAGTTTGGGAGGCGTTTTCCCATTCATCCTTATGGGGATTTTTTCAAATTTTATTCAACTTTTTCAGAAATTCAGCTTTTTCCCCCAAAATTTTAACATTGAATCATATAGGAAAATCTTCAAATCCTCTGCAAAACTCATCTCCTTTCAACCTCTTCTTGTCCCTCATACGTTGAGCTAGAGACACCATTCCAACTTTATAATATATAAATATTTTGGCGAGAACGTTACAGTTTTTCAAAAATCGCAGGGGTTTGGGAGGTGTTTTTCCATTCATTCTTATTGGGACATTTTCATCTTTGGCTCTGCTCCTGCTGCAGCATATGTTCAGCCAGAGAAACTGGAGAAAAAATTATCTTCAGCTTGATTTCGATCCCACATGTTTTACTTTACATAGAGAATATATACCTAGAAATGTAGGAAATCTTGTTGGCTTTCAGTTAATGTATTATTTATTTCAGATGTAGGACTTACACTTTTGGCTGTTGAAGCCCCAGAGCGACAAGCACTCCAGCAACTCCCCCATAAGCCGTTATGTTAATTTTGAGCTTAAATTTCTGGAGTAGAGCAGAATGTACCTGTTGTGTCTCTCGCTCTGGTGCCCTCACTTTTCACTCTACAGAAATAATTCATCTTTCTGCCTTTTCAACTCCTTCAAACATTCAACTTCATGTTCAGCAATCAAAATGTCATTTTCAAAATATTCATCTTTCTGCTGTTTCAGCTTCCTCATACAGTCAGCTCTATGTTTACCTGGAGAAACTCTTCAGATATCAAACTGTTCACGTTTTCAAGCTCTGTCGGCCCTCTTACTTTTTAGCTTTTTAAAATATTCATCCTTCTGACTATTCATTCATCCTTCTGCCCCATTCTTATGGGGACATTTTCAACTGTGGCTCTGCGACTGCTCCAGCATATTTGCAGCCAGAGAAACTGTTCACCTTTTTAAACTCTTTCTGCTCTCTTAATTTTCAGCTTTTGCAGCTCTTTCAAATAGTCATCCTTCTGCCTGTTCAGCTTTTTCCATACATTCAGCTTAATGACCAGCTAGGGAAACTGTTCAGGTATTTCAATCTCTTTCAGCCTTTAACTCTTCACCTTTTTTCACCATTTTAAGCTCTTCCAGCCCTCTTACTCTACAGCTTTTCACCTTTTCTAAAATCTTTTTAAGCGCTTCAAGCCCTTTCACTCTGCAGCATTTCAGCCTTTTGTCACATTTTCAAGGTCTTTCAGCCTTTAACCTTTCAGCTTTTTTAAGCTTTTAAACATCCAGCTTTTTCTGCATATTCTTGACCATTCTTATAGTTTTATGCATTTTCTAGTACGCTCAGCAGATTTCCGAATCACTTCAGTCTTTAGCATTCACACTGTATTTTCGCAGCAAATGCAATTCGTCTAGTATCAAAACGATGTCACGCTTCTTGTAGTCTATGTATTTGTGTTGTGTCTCTTGTCTTATGTTTTGATTTCCTTGTCCTTTTTGCGCCTCTTCAGTGTTCCCCTTTGTGCTCTTTCCACTATGTTCTCCCCTCTGTATTTTCCCATTCCTCCTTTCTTGTCTGTCTTCCCATCTGTCAGCATCATTCCTTCATGCTTTCTCCTCTGTCTCCCCCTTATTATCTCACCTGTCCTGCTCCCTCCTCTCTCCCCACCTGCTCCTTGTTGCCTCATCAGTGTCCGTGTACTTAAGTCTTGGTTTCCCATGTCTCTTTGTCGGTTCATTGTTTCTGTTTGCTGCTGTCTGGTGTTATTGTGCGTGTTGTCTCCTCCGAATTCCTTGTGTTTCACCTCCAGTCCCCAGTCTTTTGGTATGTTTTGCATTTTGGATTTGAACTTGGCTTTTGATTTGTACTATGTGTTTTTGTTTGAACTTTGTTCTACTGTTTGATTTGTTACTTTGCCTTCTCCCCGTTTTTACTAGTTTATGGAACTAGCACCTTTTGTTTGTTTGGAATTCAGCTTTTGATCATTAAAGCTTGCTTTTTGTTCCCCCTGATCCTGCCTCCTGTCTGAGCTGCAATTGGGTCCACCTTTTAGTTTTCCCTTAAAACCCCCCGTGACAGATGTGCACTCCTGCACTATAACTGGACACACTGATACAGTGGACACACTGATATTGAAAACAAAAAAATTATGTGCACAGTGAACTCATTGAGAATGGTGAGGGGCTAGTAGCAGGCTGAGCTGAAATGTAGACATGAAAATAAAGTACTCCTTACTGTCACTCAACACAATGAACCGAAATGTATGAGGACAACATAGCGCATATTAAATAATCCTAAAAACAAAATGAACAGAACAAATAGTCAGTATGATGTAAATAAACCATAAACACACTGTAGTCCAACTCAAATGTTATTTGCATGTGTCCAATATACTTGTCCACTTTCAATGGCAGGCCTACTTTGACTTCAAATTTTTGTTCAGGAACAGAATTTGATCAAGGTGGTCTAGGAAAAGTGCAACTGGTGTTAACTTCAGTGCCCGCTGTGAAGCAAAATTCAAGGTTCAAGACACATTTGAAAATGTAGCAAAGCAGCTAGCTGCACTGCGATGGTCATGTTTGATGCATTGTCAGTGACTATGGCAGGGTCCTTGATTTTTATGTCCCATTCCTCCAATGCACATTTCAGCAGCTCGGCGATGTTACTGCCAGTATGGCTCTCATGTTTTGCCCTCATCTGCAAAACATGAGAAATCAGTTTCCAGTCCTCATCAATGTGGTGCTCTCGATGTCCAACCACTGCACGTAAGGGCCACTATTTCTGTTGAGCAAAGAGCTGTTTTTACTACTTGCTTCACCTCTTCATACATCCTGGGCATAGCTACTCCTGTGATATGTGTGTGAGTAGGGATCACATAGTGTGGCTCCATGGTGTTTAGCATGTACCTGAAGCCGGTGTTTTTAACCACACTCTAGGGGTGCAAATCATCGTTGCTGCAGTACGCAATTGTATCTGCATGGCGTCTGACAAGGTGAGTTCGCAAGTTGGATGTGTTACCTAAAAACTTTACGGCAGCGTGACAAAACTTGCAAATTGCATTTGCTGTATCCAAGTCCATGCTCCCTGGTTTGTTTTTGAAACCAAAGTGCACCTACACATCGGCTTTGTATTTTGAAGGCGCCCCTCTAATATCATCAGTAGACAGACATGCTGCTTCCATTTCTCACTCTGCCAGAAACTGCAACAATTCGAGGCAACCAATTGTACTGCAACACCTACAGGAGCGGAGGTTGAAGTTCACAAGCTGTGTTTTTGATGATGATTTTTTTTTTCTTCAAAATATTGATTTTTGGAGCTGGAAATCGATGTAGTATATAATGAAAAAAAATAAATCGATTTTTTAGCACAGCCCTATACAATTTCCACAATGTTGTAAGGTTGTCATTCATTTTATTCAGCAGGTTCCAGCTCCTGTCTGCACAGGTGGTGGCACACATTGTGCTCCTTTGTATGAATCAAAGCAGCATGCTTAACATTAAGTATCGTGCACAGTCAAAGTCCCTATGGGTACAGAGACAGACCCCAGCAGTCACATCACTGAGTTATGTAACATATATTTGGCACAAACAGGAGAAGCATACGCAATTATGATGAATAATAAACTAAAGCAGGACAAGGAGGACAAGGCAGGAGTGGGGTTCCGCAGGCTGAGTGATGTTAATTTATTAAGCAAAAATTTGTGACTGACATGGTTCATTTGTATGGACATTAATGTAAGTAGCTTTATTCTTTTTTAACCAATTCAATTATCTACCTCATATGATTAATAAGAACCAGAGTTGTACTAGAGTTGCTTGGATGTGAAATCATTTCTGAGATAACAAATGCTGTGCATCATAAAAAATACAAAAGCTTACAATAAGAATTACATGAATGAGCCTCTAAGTATCAAAAATGCTGTAGTGAAAGAACTAGAGGGTAATGACAGATGTCAGCCTGTGTATGTCAACAAGGTAAACAAAAAAAAAAATTATAGAAAAACAACCTTTTTGGCCATTTGTGCATAGATTTCTGAGTTGCACTGAAAGAGGTTATGAATTGTCGTCAGATCATTCAAATGAAAATGGATTTGAATCTGTCAACCAGCCTTGGGGTGTTGTCTTTATATTTGTATTTTAATGTACCTAATAAGTAAGCTACTAGTGTTTTAACTATGCTCATCCATTTCATGGCAGGACTGACAAAAAAACTCAAGACGGTTGATGCAGCACCGGGTACACACTTTTTCACCGCAGCAGCACAAGTATGGAAGCAACCGTAATTCAAATTAAAATGGATTAACAGAAATGCTTTTTCATTTTCAGAATATAGCTGCATTTTTTGACTCAGCTTGAAAGCTGACCAGTTTCTCCAGCTGAACATAAAGCTGAATGTATGTAGACTCTAGCCCCATTCACACTGGCTTTTGGGTGCGGCTTTAGTACGCCAATTCCCCGCCTCCGTCTCAGTGTGAATCTCTCGGAGGCGGCGAGGGGTGAAATTTCGCTCCGGCCCTGATACGCCTCTGGAGGTAGTATCAACACACCAATGTGGAGATATACATCACTTCCTGTTTGGAACGAAATCTTAAAGAAGTTGTTATTTAATAACTTGAGTATTCTTTGGACTGTCGATTCTTTTAATAACTGTTTGTCAGAAGGGAGTGAAAACGGAGGCGGAAATGGGCGTGGCCTATACCAAGAGATTCAGCACAATTCACTGAACGTGTGGATCTAAGGTGTTTGAATGTGCGACAAAGTATATGGGAGTTATAAGCCAAAACGCACATTCCTTGATTATAGCGCCACCTAGTGGTGGAAATTCAGGACGACAATAGATTCTAAAATTTTTCACCAGGTGTGACGTATATTCCAAGTTTGGTGAGTTTTGGGGTATGTTCAGGCAGTAAAAAATGCAATAACCATTTGCTAAGGAATATAGCCAAAAATAATAATAATCATTCAAAAAACAATAGGGATCTCGCAGGTCATTACCTGCTTGGGCCCTAATGATAAAGAAAAGGACATTTAAGATTTAATAATCAAAAGATGCCTCAGCAAATAGTTACCAATATTCAATTTGAAATGTCAAATTTGAAAATTAAAATGCATTAGCATTTTTCATTTCAAGGTCATAGCTGCATTATTTGACTGATAAATAGCCTTAAATTTATCATCCAAACTTCATTTTAATTTTCTTCTTCAAGACTGCTCATTTTGTCACACAACTAAAAAGAAATCAAAGAGGACATTGCTTTTTTGATTTCATGCCCGCCCACCGCACAAAAGAGTCCATAATTAGGGCCCGAGCAGGTAACAACCTACAAGGTCCCTATTGTTTTTCGAATGATTATTAGGGCCCAAGCAGGGGAACCTGCAATAAATATTTTGGCTATAACCATTACATTTCTTTCAAAAATCGCAGGAGTTTGGGAGGCATTTTCCCATTCATTCTTATGGAGACATTTTCTACTTTGCCTCTTCTACTGCTCCACCATATGTGCAGCCACAGAAACTGTACTGTTTCCCTCTTGTTTTTCAAATGATTATTATTAGGGCCAGAGCAGAGAACCTGCAAGGTCAATATTGTTTTTTTCTAATGATTGCTATTAAGGCCCAAGCAGGGAGCCTGCAAGGTCCCTATTGTTTTTCTAGTAATATAAGGGCCCGAGCAGGTCTCGACCTGCCATTTTTCGAGTGACCACATTTTCATCCCAAATCATCGCATTTTCACTGCCTGAACATGCACCAAAACTCACTGAACTTGGAATATACGTCATACTTGCCAAAACATTTCATAATCTATTGTCATCCTCAATTACCACCACTAGGTGACAGTACAATCAAGAACGCACATTAAAAAACCTTATATCCACGTGTTTACTGAATTGTGCTGAATCTTGTGATAGAGGCCACGCCCATTTCTGGCTACCGTCTTTCCCGCAAATTTGCGAAATTTCGCAAACCTACTTTTTTGAACTCCTCTCAGGCGATTTCACCAATTTGCAAACAGCATCTGTGGACTGTCCTGATGAAAAGTCGTTAAAAGAATTTTGATATTCCAAACAATATTCAAGTTATTAAATAACTTCCTGTACATTTTGCTCAAAACACAAAGTGTTGCATATCTCCACATTGGTCTGTCTAAACGACATGAAACCCAGGTGACTACTTCCCCATTTTGATGCTTCGCCATAAAACCATCAACTCAGTATAACTTCCACATACAATTTGCCATCTACTCCAAATTTCCCATGTAGAGGGTCTTGTCCTGAATACATCAACGTGGCACACCCCGACGGCAGCATGCCCCGACACGTGTGGACTGCGAGGGACCGCTCAACGCTGCTTGCAGCTTTAATTAGGGCCCGAGCAGGGAACCTGCAAGGTCCCTATTGTTTTTCTAGTGGTTATTAGGGCCTGAGCAGGGAACCTGCAAGGTCCCTATTGTTTTTCAAATGATTCTTTATTAGGGCCCGAGCAGGTCTCGACCTGCCAGGACCCTATTGTTTTTCTCATTATTATTAGGGCCCGAGCAGGTCTCGACCTGCGAGATCACGTTTTTCACTGCCTGAACATACCCCAAAACTTACCAAACTTGGAATATAAATCACACCTGGCGAAAAATGTTATAATCTATTGTAGTCCTGAATTGCCACCACTAGGTGGCGCTACAATCAGGGGAAGTGCGTTTTGCCTTATAACTCCCATATACTTTGTTGCACATTCAAAAACCTTATATCCACGTGTTCAGTGAATTGTGCTGAATCTCGTGGTATAAAAGATATAAATAACAATTTCCTGCAGATTTGGTTTAAAACAGGAAGTGTTGCATATCTCCACATTGGGGTGGTCTACTACTTCCCCATGAGCCCCTGAGGCCCTGTGCAAAATTGTAGGCGATGAGCACAAGGTGGCACTCTTTAAATTGAAGTATTTTATATCTCCACATTGGTTCATCGGATTAACACGAAACTTAGTACAATTATTGTCAATGCCCTCCTGAGGACAGCTGATGAAGGGTTTACCGATCCGCCACTAGGTGGCGCTCTGGTGGCAGTCTAATTTGATATTTGGCACTGTGGCCACACCATAACACTTATGGAAATGAAATTCATAGGGGTGCTATAGAATGGCCCCTGTGACTCACACAACAAAAATGACCAGCAGGTGGCACTATTTTCAATGCAAAAGCATTTTTGGCCCATAACTCCCACATAATATGTTGCACATTTCTAAACCTCATATCTACGTGTTCCCTCAAATGAGCTGAATTGTGTGATGTAGGCCACGGCCACTTTCATGGTAACTTTCCGTTCACAAAATCGCAAAAAATTAAAAACCTACTTTTTCAAACTCCTCCTAGGTGATTTCACCAATTCGCACCAAACTTTGCATGTAGCATGTTTGGACCCTCCTGACAAAAAGTTATCAAAAGAATTTTGATAGTCCACAAAACAACAATTTCCTGCACATTGTGGATAAAATAGACAGTCTTGCATATCTTTATGAAATACTGACCAATTATCACAAAAATAATCGGAATTGTGTTCGATTGCCCGCTGAGGGTTTGTGCAAAATTTAGTGCAAATCAGCCAATAGGTGGCGTTCTGGTCGCAGTCTAACCATTGTCAATGGAAGTAAATGGGAAAATCTTCAAATCCTCTTCAAAACTCATCGACTGTCAACCTCTCCTTGTCCCTCATTCTTTGAGCTAGAGACACCATTCCAACTTTTAAAGACTCAGAAGACCTTGAACTATTGGGCATGTATTCATTTTATAATGGGTATGTATTGCGTGAGCTAGAGTGCGTGACATCATCGCTAGAGTGGAAGGCAGAAAAAATTATCTTCAGCTTGATTTGGATCCCACATCTTTTACTTCACATAGACAATGTATACACAGAAATGTAGGAAATCTTGTTGGCTTTCAGCTAATTTCTCTTATTTCAGATGTAGGACTAACAGATTTGGCTGTAGAAGCCCCAGAGCGACAAGCACTCCAGCAACTTCCCCATAAGCCGCAATGTTAATTTTCAGCCTAAATTTCTGGAGGAGAGCAGACGGTTCCTGTATTGTCTCTTGCTCTGCCGCCCTCATTTTCCACTCCACAGATATAAAAAAGACATCAGAGTTCAGCAATGTCTCCTGTTACTCAATAAATAAATATTTTGGCTATAACCATTACATTTCTTTCAAAAATAGCAGGAGTTTGGGAGGCGTTTTCCAATTCATTCTTATGGAGACATTTTCTACTTTGCCTCTTCTACTGCTCCACCATATGTGCAGCCACAGAAACTGTAAGAAAGCGCAACAGGTCAAGGTCCAACAGCACCCTCTACTGATGCAAAGACAACTAGCAGTGAACAAGTCAGGACATGCCCAGTCACACTGAAAAGCAGCAGACCAGTCAGTGAGCAGACCGTGTGAAGCTGCATGGACTTTCTGTGTATTTCCCTAATGATGTGTGCGATCTTGAGGTAAGTGGTGTAAGTGGTGTCTGCTTGTACTTATAGGTAATTTGATCACTATTGCAATTTGTGTTATTTTACATGGAAATATGTTGTTTGAGTTTGAGTTAGCTCAGTAGCCTGTGTCTCAGTAGTAGTTAGCTGCCCTTTGCTGGCACTGCAGCTACATTTGGATTGTGAGGACTTAATGATGAATTTTTCGTTTGTACTGCCAATTTTGCAACTCAGTCTATTTGTTGTGATTGTGTCCATGCTTATTAGAGTTTAAAAGTCGAATCATTTACTGTGGTTAACAGTCAGTATGTAAAGCGTTCATGCTGTTTAGCATGCTTTGCCTCGGCTAATGCTATGTTGGAAATTGTACTGCTTATTCCAGCACTAATATTGCATCCTTGTTGTTGTATTATGCACAAGTAGTGGTTTGCATATAAGTTAGGGATATTACTTGTGAACCTTAAAATCTTATGCTCATATAGCAGCTTATTTAGAGATGTTTATTTGATTTAACTGCTGAATAACATGTTGAGCATTGTTGTAATACAGTTTATTTCCTTTCTTTCTTTTCAGACGACACACACACACACACACACACACACACACACATACACACAAACATATGTTGTACAGTTATGTTAAAGTCCAACAACCTCAGAGCTCTCTCTCCAAGTGCCTTGATTCTCTGATCGGAATCATAGTCCATAATCTGCCGCCTCAACGAGCAATCCTTTCATTGAGGCTTGCCCTCAAACAGAAACTGTTCACCTTTTTAAGCTCTTTCAGCCCTCTCATTTTCAGCCTTTCTGCCTTTTCAGTTTTTGAAAAATGGCTACAAACCTCTGTTTAACAGTCTGTAGGGTCACACAGTGTAGTCCTCTCATTATTTGTTCTTTAGGTAGATTGCAGGGAGTTACTCTGATTTCAGCATACATTGTTTAATATCGGCAAGAGGAGCAGCCCACCAAATTATAAAGGAAAAACTTCCTCAATGGAAGGTGTTGCATGAAGAAGCCCCAACACACATGAAACGCAGTGTGCATCTCAAATCATGTACTTCATTTTGAAAGAACAGCTTCACTGTCTTTTCTTTTGAGTGGACAGGCTTTCTCCACCAGAGGGCAGTGCTGCCTTGCTAATGGATACAAACCTCTGTTTAAGAGTCTGTAAGTTCACAGAGTTTACTACTCTCATTATTTGTTCTTTATGTAGATTGCAGGGAGTTGTTTTGACTCCAGCATACATTGTTTAATACCGGCAGGAGGAGCAGCCCACCAAATAATCAAGGAACAACTTCCTCAATGGAAGGTGTTGCGTGGACAAGCCCTGACGGCAGCATGCATAGACAGCAGCATGCCCCGACGTGCGTGGACTGCGAGGGCCCGTTCATTGCTGCTTGAAGCTTCAATTCAATTTGAATTTGCAATCCCAAGGGGCACAGGAGAGTGACGTCAGCGGCCTCACTTCTTCTTTAGCCCCCAGTCTGACCGACTGTGCTACGCATCTAATATGTTAGGGGGCGATGTGCATATTTGACTCTGGAGCAAGAGAAGAGACAAGAGGAGAGTGTGAAGGTTGTGTTGGTAGCATAGACTGTGGTCCATGTTTTCAGAAACAGCGGGGAAATCACCACCATGTCAAAATCTGTACTGTGGTCAAGCCAGCCATGGTTTGCGTTTGTGAACCCAGGAAACATACAATACTCTTACAGTCATTATTCCCAGTAATAATCTGAAGGTATCAGCTCTGGACCTTACGTCAACGTTGCCTCCATATTGGATGTGGCAGCTCAGCCCCGTGAACTAATACAAGTCAATGGAGTGAACTTTACAAAGCTCCTTCTACAAAGTGCTATAAATTAATGTCTCTCATTTACACATTCACACACGTACGGATATATTCAGGAAACAGAGAGGAACAAAAAACAACGTCTGTAATGTTCTCTGATGATTATAAACGTTAACTACTCCGTATATGTTCAGTATACAGGTCCGACCAAATCACAGGATGGATTTTTATAATGTTTTCATGAGTGTTTACAGCTGCCAATGTATGTAACGCTGTTACTGTGATGATACATGACCGTTAAATATTTAATCTGTCTATAATAACCACATCCTGACATGTAAATGTGATATTTGTATCCCATACTGTCAACTTATTTCATTTAATTTAACTTTAAATATGAACAACCAACTTAATACTATATAAATCAGAATCGGAAATACTTAATTGATAATAATAATAACTATATATGTTGCATATTTATAAAAGTAGCCTACTGCAACTTCACTTTTTTTTTTTTTTTTACCATTAAATGTTATTGTATACATTGTCATATGTTCTGTCATGGAGTACATCTCTTCACTGCTAAAAGAAAAGAAAGCAGCTCACTGCTGCTGTAGTTTCTTATCTTGAATTGCAGACTTTGTTCTCTCCATGATTGTTATCATTAGCACTTAGATTATCAAAAATCAATGTATTTATAAAAACGACATTGGTGCTCTTATTTCCCACAGACGTCACATTAACATGTCAGGATCTTGTTATCTGGTTAACTGTCATGTGTTTTTTGCTGGGGGCGGGCATGAAAACGAAAAAGCGATGTCCTCTTTGTTTTCTTTTTAGTTGTGTGACAAAATAAGCAGTCTTGAAGAAGAAAATGAAAATGCAATTTGAATGATTTATTACTAATTTTATTTATCAGTCAAATAATGCAACTATGACCTTGAAATGAAAAAGCCTTTCTGCTAATGCATTTCACTTTTCAAATTTGACATTTCAAATTGAATTTTGGTTACTATTTGCTGGGGCATCTTTTGAAAATTAAATCTTAAATATCCTTTTCTTTTTAATTTTAATTAAGTTACAAAATGAGCAGTCTTGAAGAAGAAAATGAAAATGCAGTTTGGATGATTTATTACTCATTTTATTTATGAGTCAAAAAATGCAGCTATATTCTGAAAATGAAAAAGCATTTATGTTAATCCATTTTAATTTGAATTATGGTCCATATTGGCTTCCATATGCTGCCTCCGTCTAACCACTCAAAAAAAAAAAACCTCTTCTACTTCTACTACTTGGCTGACAGTCATTTACCACCAACTCTGCCCCTTGCTGGCAAGCATAATGAAACATACTGAAATAGCAGAGCTGAAACTGTATATGACTACGGACATGTAAAATAAATATTAACAAAAGAAAATAACATTTTCTCCAGGTGCTACACAAACACATTAAAGGTCCCATGTTATACTGTTTTTCATCAATTTCACACAGCTGTCAGAAGTCCAACAACACTGTAATCAAAAATGCCCCAAACCCATCTGTGGTCCTGAATTTCAGCTGTCTAAAAGTCGCTCAAGTGAGCTTTAATGAGAGCAGGCTATTTCTGTGCCTGCACCTTTAAATGCTAATGAGCTAATGAGTAATTAAATGCTGCTTGTGCTAGCAGTAGAATGCGCTAATGTTTTATGGTTGATGTATCGCTGTGGCTTGCCGAGACGCTGTCGTTCAGCCATACCAGTTTGTCCCAGATCAGAAGTACAGCCTCGCAGCTGCAGCAGGACGTTTCAGAGTGGTTAGTGTGTATGAAAAATGCTAGTTTGTTCTGTGTGTTGTTACAGTGACTACCATGTAGCTAATGGCTAACAGCTAGCGAAAGCTGTGTTTGTCTCCAACACAGTCTTCAAACTCTTGGACACTGTTCGCATCGTCTCTGTCTCCAATCTGCACGTTTCCAGACTTTTTACTGTGACAACCAAGCTCCATCATAATATTATTGACATTAAACGTGCTTCAAACGCCATTGTTTAGCGGACCGAAGCGGAGCTAACTAGTTAGCCAATTTCCAGCTGACTTCACTTACCTGTGGCTCGGGTGCAGTTGCTGGGTCCTGTATGGTTGGGACTGATCCTTTTACGGGGGTCAGTGTCGAGGCAAAGCCAGCTTGGTACTGACCCTCGTTACTGAAGCAGTCCGACGTGAAGTGGTTAGCACACACATACAAGCTAACACGAACTGCAGCCGGCACGTTGTCATTAAAAATGAAACGCAACCACTGTTTCTTCTTCTGTTCTGTAGCTGGGACAGAATATAGGCACTGATGTTGATTCTTACAACCAACAACAGAGCAATTTGCGTGTCTAGCTCTGAGCGACAACATTGCAAAACACTGCTATGTTACCGCTGGACACACCAAACTTCACATTAAGGATGAACGCCCCCCTCTCGGATATCTCCTATCATGGCGCAGAGGAGGCCGGTCTATGAAAATCTGAATCTGAACAGCCTGCAGGAGTGCCGTTTTACCAGTGGGTGGGCTGCAGAGACCATGCAGGAATCGTTTGCTTTCCTAATTCTGGGAGTTGGCAGGCTCAGGGAGGACCAGCTTATGTATGTAGAGACCAGAGCATGTGAGCGGAGCTGAGCAGCGAGAATTTCCGCTCCCCGCTTACGTGGGTGTTCGCTCCTTCGCTCCATTGCTCAAAATTATACCAGACAGCTCCGCTCAAAGACCGCTCTCCGCTCACCTAAAATTTCATTCAGCTCCGGTGAAATCGCTCCACGCTCGCTCAAATTTAAAAGAGGGAGCAATTCCTGACGTTGCACCTATCTGACCTGTCTGCTTGCTTTACGAAATATTTTACAAATTCCATCTCTCAACGAATGACCTCCGATGTAGGCTTGAAGGCACACGTGAGTCTGTGTGGACTTGTGCATGCCCTAGCTCCGACTATATTTTGCACGCTCCGCGCTCCACTCTGCTCACATGCCCTGGTAGAGACCAGAGAAAACGTGTTTTTCATAATATGGGACCTTTAATATGCACTTAAACTGTCACAGACGTGCACACTAATATTGTGACTGTAAGAACCAGTGAGTAAAGGATAGTTTTGCAGGTTCTCACACTTTTGTGGAACTTAAAGAGGGCTGTTTGAAGACTGACTCAATCCCCTATCCAGTTTTTACCCCTAGCCAACACTGTTGAGTGTACTGTGGCCCGTCAAAACAGAGTGGTGTGTGTGTGTGTGTGTGGGTTTGTTCATGGTGTGTCTCTCAACTTACAACTCTCCAGCTGCATGATACAGGTCTGAACATCCATAGGGAAGTTTTTTAGGTCCATGGGACATGACAGAGTTAATGTTAGTCTGAAAGTAAAGAGAGGGAACAGAATGAGGGAGTTTAAACGTTTAGATACTTTAATAAATGTCATACGCAGTATCAAAAAGCTTTTATAACCTCTTTGCAATACTTCTGACACTTTTGCTCTTGCTTTCCATCACTTCTACCGTAGTGAGTTTAACCTGAAGTATAACCTGGTTCTCTAGTTTTAGAATCACATGCATGTTAAAGCATTTGGTAAATATGGTGAAGACAAACACAGAAACTTACATATAGACCTACTATTAACAGAGCACCTGAAAGTAAGTTAATGTGTATTGCTCAGTTATTAGTATCGATTGACCCATATCAAACCTTTTTAAGGTCAGATATTAGGAAAATTTGTTTTTGAACAGGTAAACCCTTTTTTAGACGTTTCTGTCAAGTTTCAGAGCCCACCAATGAATCAGTTAAAGTGGTGAATGACACCAGAATTAACACTGACTCAAATAACTTTCAGCTCTAGATCTACCTGACCTCGCAGTGCAGCTTTTGATATCACTGACCATGATCAAAAGTTGACAGACGCGTCCTAAACGTTCCTGCAAGGTTCTATGTTTAGTCCAGTCCAAATTTTATAAAAGAATATCAATTTGAGTTTCATCTCTATGCAGATGATACCCAAATGTACATTTCTGTATCTCCACATGATTTGATTTTAGTCCAATTGATAGGTAAGTGTTGCATACATATTGAATAGATGTCACAAAACTTCTTACAGAAGATAAGACAGTAGCCGTTCAAACCATTCACTAGATAGTTTACCTACAGACCTCGAGCCTAATTTTTTTGGCCCAATTTTGATTTAAGGTGTCTTGTCATGATTTTTCATTGATTTTTAAGACTTTTGTTTAAGTCCTTTGTCTTTATTTGATTACATATTTTAGTGACTTTTACTTATTTAACATTGTATTGCTTTATTGTTCTAATTCTTAGGTCTTGCAAAATGTTCTTTATTGTTGTCTACTTTTGTTCTTTGTATGTGCTACACTCATTTTCCTAAGCACTGTAGGCTGCCTGTCTTCATGACAGGTACTGTATAGACCGATCAGGCATAACATTGTGAGAACGGACAGGTGAAGTGAATAACACCGATTATCTCCTCATCATGGCACTTGTTAGTGGGTGGGATATATAAGGCAGCAAGTGAACATGTTGTCCTCAAAGTTGATGTGTTGGAAGGAGGAAAAATGGGCAAGCGTAAGGATTTGAGCGAGTTTGACGAGGGCAAAATTGTGATGGCTAGACGACTGGCTCAGAGCATCTCCAGAACTGCAGCTCTTGTGGGGTGTTCTCGGTCTACAGTGGTCAGTATCTATCAAAAGTGGTCCAGAAAGGTGTCAGAACACACAGTGCATCGCCGTCTGCCGCTTATGGGACTGCATAGCCACACACCAGTCAGGGTGCCCATACTGACCCCTGTCAACAATGGGTACGTGAGCATTAGATTTGGACCACGGAGCAATGGAAGAAGGTGGCCTGGACTGATGAATCACGTTTTCTTTTACATAACGGGGATGGCCAGGTGGGTGTGTTTTGCCTACCTGGGGAACACATTGCACCAGGATGCACTATGGGAAGAGGGCAAGCCGGTGGAGGCAGTGTGATGCTTTGGGAAATGGTCTGCTTGGGTACTGCCATCCATGTGGATGTCCATTGTGGATGTCCATTTGACATGTACCACTTACCTAAGCATTGCTGCAGACCATATACACCCTTATATGGAAATGGCATTCCCTGATGGCTGTGGCCTCTTTCAGCAGGATAATGTGCCGTGCAAAAAAGCAAAAATGTTTCAGAACCTCGCAACTTACAGGACTTAAAGGATCTGCTGCTAACATCTTGGTGCCAGATACCACAGCACAACCTTCAGGGGTCTAGTGGAGTCCATGCCTCATCGGGTTAGGGCTGTTTTGGCAGCAAAAGGGGGACCAACACAATATTTGGCAGGTGGTCATAATGTTAAGCCTGATCGGTGTATATTAGGTTGAGTTGATGTGAGTTGTTGGTTCATGCATTTCAAATAACACATTTAGCGTAACAAATAACTTATTTTGTATTGTTTTAACTCAGACATGACTGACCAGATAGTGTTGGTCTTTGACCCCCCCATCCCTCAATTTGTCACCAAGAACAAAAAAAAGGCATTTTACCACACTTACCTAATAGAATACAAAACATTTCCATTCTTGAATATCCTGAGCAGTTTGTTGTCTGTAGTGACTTCGTGAAAGTGGGCCCCCTTCTCATTAGCAAAGAACAGATCTGGCTTCCAGATGGAGTCTAACATGGAGGGGTCCAGGTCCAGAGAGTCATCAGGGTATTCAGCATAGGCAAGCCTAGGATCATTCCACTGCTGACGGAGGAAGATATTTACTCGATAGTCCTATAGACATAGAGAATAACATGAGAAAGTCACTCAGTCACATTTATGAGAACACTTTTATGTAATTTGAAGTAACTGGGTTATTACCAATTACATAAAAAAAAATGTGCATGATGAGCCATGTTTGGCTTGGTACACGCATCATGGACGATTTTCTACATCTGGATGATAGCTGTCCCAATAATTCTGTATGAAGTTACTCAGCAGTGATTCTCGGGGTGTATAAACATAGACCGATGGAGAAGTATTAACAAGCAAGCATGCTGAACTTCACACCTTATAGCATTGCGCCTGAAAAGGGAAGAAAATGTAGAAGAGTAAATTAAGTGGTCTAAGTGGCTAAAGTTTTGCAGCAGTATGTCATATGGTAACACTCTCATGTCACCGCTTATTTGCCTTAGGTAAGCAAATCACAGTCTAATCCTAATATTAATCCATGGGGGATCCCATTATTAGAACTGATAATGGTATTTACAAGAAATGTGCATAAATGTCTTCTTTGGCATTTCTCTGATGTTTCCTTAACCACTTCTGGCTAAAATACAATACATTAAAAATCACAAATTCCTTGTCCAAACCTACTGCTACCAACTTACAAACCAAACTGTCTTACTTTTCCATCTGACTTAAGTGCTATTTTACAAACCATCTGGGATCACATTTGACCACAGCATCATATTTATCAGCAGTGAAATATACAGGAGTGTGCTGCCAATGTGACTGTTGCCAAGCTGCTTTAACCTGTCTCTTTGTTGGAATTAAAAACAATAGGATGAGATAAAACTGGCTTAGATGGGGGAGTGGAATGGCGGTGCATAACTCAGGCATGTTATCATACAAACAGGTTCTTTTATGCAGAGCAGAAAATGCTTTTGGGGAAATTTGGGTCATTTGTTTGTTTCTGAACGACTTAAATAGTCCATGAAAGTAAAAGCAGAATAAGCAACCGGCGGGGACACAGGGTGTCTAAAACTGGTCCCTAGATAGTAAACTGAGTGTCCCGGTGCCAGTATCACTCCATTGAAGTGCAAGTTCAGCTTCCTCGAATATTCCCAGAGTGCACTATAAAAGGCAGTGAGCCTCTCTGCTCACTATGCTCACTGACTGTAAGTGACATCACTACTCTTCCACTTCACTTCACTTCACTTTCAGCCGGCATCATCATGGTGAAGGCAGCTAATGAAATAAAACAAGGGGAGTCTGATCTAGGTGAGACTGTTGCTGATGCTTTTGGCCCACATGAGTCGAACATGCAATTTTTTTTCGATATGTCCTCTTTGCATATATGATGATAAGACTCCCCTTGAGAAACAATTTGCTATGGTATCATTACAGTTATATAAACCTGTTTATAATCTTTATTCTTTATTTTTCATTGCCTACATCACCGCTGGCTCAGAAGAACACATATGCAGTTATCATCGCTGCCTAGGAATCATGTACTGTAGCTGAATCATCAGAGCTCCAGTTTTCACTGATGCACAAACCTCATCAGAGCTTGAAATAAAATTCACTGTACAGTGAATCATTGCCTGCCCGGGGTCATCCTGGGCATCCATACCTACAGATGTGTTCTGTGTTGGCTGATAGAGAGGCCTATATTTCAGCTATTCACAGTAATCAATTCTTTCTGCTGGTCTTACTACCATAGTGTCTGAGCAACAAGAATCATAAATATCCTTCTCTTACTGCCAGCTCTTTCCGCAGATACATACTGCATACTACTTTTAAGGAAAAAAAACTAAAACAGAAAAGAGTGTATTTTTGTGTTTTTTATATGTATAGTGTTTGTGTATTGTAGCACTGAGTTTAAGAGACATTAAGCTATTCATTCAAGTCAAAGTGACCAATGCATTAACGTGAGTAGTGTACAGACCAGAACGACCAAAACTATCCTGCACTGATTATTCATGTGCAAATGATGTCCATTACCTTTATCAATATGTTTCATACCATACCTCTGTTTATGGAGCTTAAAACTGCATTAAAACAGTTTTTGTTTTAATTGACAATAGATCAAATGGCTTGCACTGAATGTTTTATATAAGAGGTATTAATTATAGTGAAGAGTCTGGAGTCTCCCTCAGCTTTACAGAGCCTTTAAGCCTCTTTTAACTCTTTATTCAGGTGATATAATCCACTAACTCTCAGTGTATGGATGTAACGGTTACTGGTGTCACGTTAAACCACGGTAAAATTCCTGACAGTGAAAGTTACCGCTCAAGTTTTAATTACTATGGTAACCACTGCGATCGATAACCACGGTGTGGAAAACTCGCAAGATACTTATTAAGTCTCACTACGCATGCACAGCGCGCAGCGTTCGCTTGTTATTTAGTGAGGAAGACATGGCGGAGGGAGGACGTGATAGTAGCGGCCCTTTAGGCATGTTTCCGCCTTCAGAGAGAACCAAATCTGAAGTCTGGGCTATTTTGGTTATTATAAGAATGCTCAGGGAGAACTGGACGAAGATGGCAGCCCTATCTGCAGGAGCTGCAAGAAGAAAGTTGTTGTGAGCGACGGCAGCACCTCCAATTTACTTACTCATTTGCGTGACCATCACCCTCAACTGTTTAGTGAATGCAAGGTAAGCTAAATCAAACCAGTCCTTCAGAGACAGCAATTTGAGACATTAATCCACGCCTTTGTAACCACTAGGCTGGATTATTGTAATGCACTTTATATGGGGGTTAGCGGGTCCTCCATTGCGCGTCTTCAACTGGTACAAAATGCTGCTGCACGTCTTTTAACTTGCACAAGCAAGTATGAGCACATCTCACCTATTATAGCTTCACTTCACTGGCTGCCCGTCCATTTTAGGATTCATTTTAAAATTCTTTTATTTGCTTTTAAAGCCTTGAATGGCCTTGCCCCACTGTACCTCTCTGAGCTGCTGCACCCCTACACTCCCAGCAGATCTCTCAGGTCAGCTGACCAGCTGCTCCTGACAGTGCCTAAAGCTAGGCTTAAGCTCAGAGGGGACCGAGCGTTTGCCATAGCAGCTCCAAAGCTTTGGAATGGTCTGCCGCTGCACATTAGACAGGCCTCCTCTCTGTCTCATTTTAAAACTCTTCTTAAAACCCACCTCTTTTCTTTGGCTTTTAACACCACGTAGAGTGTTGATCTTATGTGTTTTTATGTGATTGTATTTGTTTTATGTGTGCACATGCATATTTTCTTTTTTTTAATGTATTTATTTATTTATTTATTTTATCTCTGTTTTATCCTTTTGTGCAGCACTTTGGAAACCTTGTGTTTGCTTAAACTCGTGCTATATAAATAAAGTGGATTGGATTGGATAACCTTAAGCTTGGGTGCATGTTGTATGTGTATTCTCTGTCTACTTTGCTGTTGTCACTAATGTAAACTGACCAGATGGTGGTATAACGGAACAAAGTTGATCCGTGATTTGGCATGTTATCTGAACCGCTTATTAACTGTAGATTTCACTTTTTAAAGTCGACCTAATAATTCCCCAAATTGATGCAGAGCTGCAGTGAGTAGGATTTGAAACAAACACGTACTGGGTGGACTGAGTTAGTGAACACAAACTGACTGAGATGACTGACTTTCATCTCAGCTCTGTTCACCTGAGCAGCGTCTACCTGTGGCTCAGCAGCATCTGACCAATCAGATTGACCGAGTCCATTGACAACAGACGAGCAGGCAGACAGAGAGACAGACAGCCAATATATAAGTAATATCAGAAATATATAACACTTGTGGATTATTTGTAGAATAGACTTTATATAAAGAATAGTATAAAATGCTGAATATAACAGTGTCTAGATAGAGATAAGAGCCAAAATAGAGTATTCATAATTCATTTAACAACAATAATCCTTTTTGTCTTGATCTAAAAATGTATCCAACCTGTTTCTCACAAATGTGATGTGATCTAAATTGTGAGTTTTGTGATCTATTGGTTGCACCTGTAGTATTAAGTAACAATGACAGTAATAATTACTAATGACATTTTCTATTCATTTTTTTCAGAAAGTGTCTCCTGGCCAATCGAGTGCTACTGCCAGTAAATCTCATTCTACTGTATTTAAGGTTTATTGCACAGTTTTGATACATTCTTTTAAACTTATTTAATGTTGATTTTGGTTTGGGTTTGGACTATTTTAATACATAATAAATCTATTTTAAATATAAATCTTGGTGAAATTATTTCAATTTATCAGTGTATCAGTATTTTTTCAACATTTTGAAGACATTTTAAAATACCGCGATATACCGATAACCTTGATAATTTTGGTCACTATTACCGCGGTGTTAAAGCCCCTGTACGGAGTTTTTAACTGGATATGCAAAAGTCTCTGGTTTCTGCTGATTTGTCTCTGTTACCTACAACAGCAAATGAGCCCATCAGCGTGAAGATACGCCATTTCTAAGTAGTCTAATTCTATACCTCTGAAAGGCCTTGGTCGGGTCGGACCACTGACGAAACGATTTACGGCAGTCAGACCAGAACTGACAACATTCAGGATACGGCATAGCTGTTTTGTTGCTACGCTAGCCAGTGCTAACCGAGCTAAAACTTTTGTCATGGCTGATAATGAGACGAAGAAAAGAAAAAGAAACCGAACCGAAGACCAACGAAAGGCCAAGAGTGAATCCGATCAAGCTAGGGCTAAAACACGGATAAACATTGGCGATTCCTTCCAGAGATGGAGAGAGTTGTGGGGCTTGAAGGGAGGGTCGGATCCAGAATTCGCCCGATTCCTCCTAGACAGGTTTGTAAATTTTATTTCATTTATGAAATGTAATGCGGGACGTAGTTTACAGCAATACATGAATTTATGTTGTTACAACAAAGCTGGCTAACGTTACCACTAGATTAGCTCTAGATACTACACTCGTGAAAACGACAACAAACGTCTTAGATCACGCATCCATTTCAGCTGTGTGTATCAGCCCAACCGACCTGCAACGATGCATCGGTAATATCCTCTGTCATTATAAATGATTCAGTTTCTTACTTAGAACAAAACATCCATCACAATCACTGTGACTTTGCTGTAACGCTAGCTCTGTAGCACCGTGGGTAATATATATAGCTGGGAAATTGCAGCGCAACAGCAGCATTACTTTGTTTCACTGGCGGCATATTATATTAAGTAGAAATACAAATAGACACATTACCTTGTCCATATGCACGCTGCAGATAGCTGCTAAAAAAAATAAAATAATAAGTTTTCAAAGCAAGTCCCATCGTCTTTCCGACGTTTCCAAAACAAATCTACACGCGCCGGCCAGACAAACGTCTTCACGACAGTGGGCGCTAGAGCTCATGGGAAATTCAGTCTTCATTCCGGCAAAACACTACCGCTTTCGTCCAGCGGGGCCGCCAAAATCCACACTAAATGAAAAGTCTGTACAGGGGCTTTAAATTCATACCATTACATCCCTATCTCTGTGACTCATTAGCACAATTGGCTGTTTTAAAAGAAAAAGCTCAGTTGAAGGGAAATTTGCAGATTTTCAGCCAGCTTTGTATCACTTCAAGATTGGTAATACACTGTCAGAACAATGAAAAACTTCTGTCTATTGGGCCTGCTCCCAGGTTCTCTATCATTTGCCAAGAAATGACGCAAAATGAATCTGGCAGATTCTAGGAGAGTTGTACAATATGAACTAAAGGTAAGACTTCCGCATTTGAATGTGTCCATCCCCGGACACATAGTGTATGGTCTGATTGAGAAGGTGAGAGCTGCCTCTCTATCTCTTGGATTGAATCATCTCATCAAACTAATCAAACTATCTAAAGGACTAATACCCCTTTTCTAATGGTCAAAAATCCCACTTAAATCTGTTCAAATGCGCTGGCTTTTGTGTGCAATGGGATTGTGTAAATTTACTGACTTTGGAGTAGACATAGGTTTTTATCCCTTAAGCTTGGCTCACCTTGGCTTTGATCTAAGCATAAGATATATCCCGCCACACAAAGTGATTAAGCATAATTGACATCCGGTGGTGGTGCGTAAATAATGATACTGTAGTAAAATCTACAAACTGGTGATAAACATAACATCATCACTGGCCTCCATGCTGCCTACTGCTTGCTTGTATTTACTTGAACTGGTGTTGTTACCTGTTTCCATTCGTCACATGAAATGTGACATCAGTGATGTACAATGTAATGGTTCAGATGATAATCACACAGACAGGCTGCCTTGGTGATATAGCTGAGCTAAAGAAACATGTTTCTTTCAGGAGTAGGCTGGAACTGTATTTCATCAGGTGGAAGAAACGTAGCGCAATAATGAATGTCTGCATTGCATCATGCCTGTTGAACAGGAAACCGACTGTTAAAAAGAATGTCATTTCAGTTTGATAAGATGTTAATATGTCAACACTGAATCACTCCCGGTGCACGGCTAACATGACAGTAAACACTGCTCTCCCATAGCTTTTAACTCAAAGTGGTGCATGTGAGCACAAATCTGTGGCATTATTATATCCCCCTGTGTGATCAGAAAAACAAGCACTGCTCGCACACAGATGGAGGATGGATTAAGAGGGATGGACAGACTGAGTGAACAAATGGAAAAAAAATCTACTAATCTAACAGTAGTAAATCTGTTTAACATAGATAGCGTGTATAGAGTGAACTAACCTGGCCCTAAGCCCTTTGTGTTTTTTTTGTGTATTTGTGTGTGTGTGTGTGTGTGTGTGTGTGTGTGTGTGTGTGTGTACTGTATCTGTGACATTGGGCATTCAAAAATTAACCCTTAATCTCTCCTTCTCTTTCTCAATGATGAAAACACAAAGAAGGAAAAGTATTTCGTCAGCATTATACATACATACATACATACATACATACATATACACATGCACACACATACATACATACATACATACATACATACATACATACACACACACATATATACATACACACACACATATATATATATATATATATATATCCAATGCTTTCAAAAGTCCAAAAGGTAATATAAAATTGAACTTCATCAATATTATGTGTAAATTAGGTAGTGTTTATTTCACAAACATTGAAAAATAATAATTTTGAAATGTTTTTAATGTACTTTCTGGTCAGTTGAAAATGACCAGTTTTCGTCAACACCATCAGACTTTTTTAAATTGGGAAAAAAAATCAGGAATAATTTAGGGCAGCTATTACTCAAAGGACCCCTTTCCTTCCTCCTTGGTCTTCCTGTTGACGTGAGAAAATTTTAGCTCTGGTAAGTTTTTGATAATACTTTGTATTTCATATCTATTTACTAATATGCACAGGTCACAACCATAGCGTATCAACTCTAAAATGACTAGAAGTCAACATTTGAGTACAATTTTCTGCAATCTAGCATTTATTTATATAGATTGGGTGGACCATGATCAACAGATGAGAAAACAAGATGGCTCCTGTGAGAATCCTGTGTGATATAAGGAGCAATGTGCTTTTTTGTCAACACCATTAGACGTCAACACCATCAAAATTTGTAGCTGATGGTGTTGACACTTCCTCTGATGGTGTTGACTAATGCCATTTTAGTGTCCATTTTCAGCATTTTAATGTTGGTTATACCAATAATATCACTTCCTATGCATTTTTATTGCTATTGCAGTTTCATGTGTGAAATTAAACCTAGTTGTGATATACAGTAGTGTACTTAAATATGTTTAATTATGTTTTAAAAAAATCCAAGATGGCGCCGCCCGAGTGGCAGCCAGTCACAGTAGCTCCATGTGTTTTTGTGTGGTTTAGTGTCTTTTTGTACTTTTTTTGTGTCTTTTTCTCTGCGAGTCTCAGTCGGAAGTGTGCACGGATGTACAACTCCTGAGACTAGGCATTTCTTTAATTTTCTTTCTACGGCCATTTAAATCAGCATCAGCGGACCCCTTCAGCCATGGCTCCATTGTTTACACCGGGAGCAGCTGTTAGCACTGTGCAACACGAAGGTACTCCCAGTGGAAAGACCGGAGATCCCCAGGAAATTAAGGAGAAGGAGAAGGGGATGCAGTGCTGGAACGAAGTGCCGGGAGAAGAAAAGACAGTATAAACCCTGTATACCATCTGTCATTATTGGGAACGTAAGATCTCTCCCTAATAAAATGGAGGAGCTAACGGCACTAACCAGGCTGCAGAGGGAGTACCGGGAGTGTAGCCTCATGTG
The DNA here is from genome assembly GCF_900880675.1 of Sparus aurata. Classification (NCBI taxonomy): domain Eukaryota; kingdom Metazoa; phylum Chordata; class Actinopteri; order Spariformes; family Sparidae; genus Sparus; species Sparus aurata. The sequence goes on along the minus strand of NC_044187.1, from coordinate 38,771,504 downwards.
CTTCACAGAGACTTGGCAGAATGAACTCTCACCGGACTCACACGCCACTTTAGACGGATTTCAACTCGTGAGAGTGGACAGGAAAGCAAAGGAGAGCAGTAAGAGGAAAGGAGAGGGCATAGCGATGTTTGTAAACAACAGATGGTGTAACCCGGGACACATCAGGGTGAAGGAACAGTACTGTAGCAGAGACATTGAACTGCTAGCGGTTAGCATTCAGCCATATTACCTCTCGAGGGAATTCTCGCACGTTATCACGGTAACTGTGTACATTCCCCCATCGGCCGATGCAGCTGCAGCCTGTGAGACTTTACACACTGTTGTATCACAGCTTCAGACATCGCACCCACAGTCTCTCCTCCTTATCTCCGGTGACTTTTATCATGCTTCCCAGTCCTCCACTCTCCCTACCTTCACACAGTATGTGAAATGCCACACCAGAGACAATAGAACTTTGGATCTCATGTACGTGAACACCAAGGACGCATACACCTCCTCCCCCCACTGGGCCGTTCTGACCACAACCTGGTTCATCTGTCCCCTGCATACATACCTATGGTGAACAAACAACCGCCCACCAAGAAGTACGTGAGAAGCTGGTCTGAGGAGACCAGTATTGCACTGAGGGACTTTTTCGACACCACAGACTGGGATGTGTTGTGTGAACCTCACAGGGATGACATCGATAGCCTGACAACCTGCATCACGGACTGCATTAATTTCTGCGTGGAAAACACTGTGCCTACCAGGAACAACGGTGTTTCCCTAACAATAAACCCTGGGTGACCCCAGAGCTAAAAGCCCTGCTTAAGGAGAAGAAGAGGGTTTTCAAATCTGGGGACAAGGAGGAGCTGAGGAGGGTGCAGGAGGAGCTGAAAAGGGGTATAAGGAGAGGCAAAGACACTTACAGGAGGAAGCTGGAGAAGCGCCTCACGGGGAACAACGCCAGAGAGGTCTGGCGAGGCCTGAAAACCATCTCTGGCCACACAAAGGAGAGTGGGAGGGGCCCTGAATCTGAAGACTTGCGTGGATTTCTTACTGAAACATGGCATACGCTAGAATCCAGAAACTGTCGTACGCACAAAAAAAAAAGATGTATCAAAGTGTGCATACGCATGAATCCAAGCACTTTTCCTTTGTCCCTGTCCACGCCCCCATTTAAATATGCAAATTAATTTAAATAGGGCCTGCACCGGGAATTCCCCTCTCTGCACCATCAGATTCACACCATGAGTAAAGGGAAGAAGCGCAACTTCACCGAGTCTGAGCTCGAAACTTTATTAAATGAAGTCAAGATGCGAAGATCTGAATTTTTTGGTAGCCTCTCGTCAGGGATAAACACCCAAAAAAGAAATGTGAGTGGGAGCGTGTGTGTGAGGCAGTGAACGCTGTGGGGTCGGAGCAGCGCACACTCACAGAAATAAAAAATAAAAAAATGGTCCGACGTGAAGGTGGAGGTGAAGCGGAGGATTTCGGCCCACCGCCGAAGCGTGACCGCAACGGGCGGGGGGACAGGAGTCAAATGAAGGAGGAATACAACATGTGAAATAGGTTTAGTTTCCTTTGTTCATGCACCACTTGATTGAATCACTGTTGCTTTTTTTTAAAAGAAATATATTATAATAATAATAATAATAAGTGCTACCTTTTAGTGGGAAACAAACAGAAGGACAAAACAACTTCATTACAAGGATTGACAAGACTGACCACACTTATATTAATGACTGCAAGAAGTGCGCCATGGCTACTGCAGTGTGACATTTCCCACTTTACGCACTTTATTGACACAAATACTGAACACAAGGAGACAATAAAGGGCTTGTTAGATAGCTCTGCCGCTCTATTTTCACCAGGGAAAACCAAATACACATATTTGAATGCATGTGCCCAAATGGGCATGCATTGTACTAGTTTACATTCGGGGCGCAATTAAATGGATAAATTATTTACTCAACGAGAAGCCACCCATCGCGCACAGTGCCAGCCTCCAGCCTGTTACCAACCATGCTATTGGTAAGAATGAACGAGTCATGCGTTGAACAAGGAGTCAAATGACTCCTGCATTTGCGCATCACATATTATTTGAACATTAATTGAATGAAAATGTTTCCTGTTGGGAAAAACAAATTCATCCTGTGATGGCGCTTTTATAGCAACATGTGTGCAGCCAATAGCTCCGATTACATTAGGGAAACCGGCTCTTGCTGCAAATTGCGCTTTAATGTTGGCCTGTTCAACAGCATTGTATGGGAATTTGATGTACCTGGATGACATTCTTATGATCCCGTCCCACACAGCTGGCATGGCTCGGCTCAGAGTGGACTGGCACACTCCTGACCGGTCGGCCAGTTCCCTCTGGAAGGCTCCTGTTGCCAGAAACCCCAGAGTGGTCAGCACCTGTGTGGGTACGGACAACCCCGGGCTCCTGTCTGTGTGTCGTTCTAGGGCCGGCCGCAGCTCTGTGCACAGCTCCAGTAACACTGGCCTCGACAACCTAAAACGACTGATGAGCCAGTTGTCGTCATTTGCCAACAGATCTTCCCGTTCTCTAAACACCCTCTCACGTCTGATATAACCATTTGCGATGTCTTCTAACAAGGCCAAGGCTGCCATTGTTAATGCCATTTTTTCATCACTTTGCACATGTTTTTATTTCCATACATATGATTGCATACACTTGTGTGTTAATTGTCCATTAATGTATCTCTGATGTGCACATTACTCTGAGGATTAATTGTTTTCACATAGTTAACAGTTTCCCAGCATCACCTCTAAGTGTCGCCAAAGGAACAATAGCTATAGAAACGTGCGTACGCCAGCCATGAAGCTGGCGTGGCGCACCGCACATTTCCACGGTCATTTCACTTTTGATACATCTGAACGTTGGTGTGGAAAATGACGTACGCCACGTTTTTGTGCGTACGCAACATTGATACATGGGGCCCCAGGACTGGGCTAACAAGTTGAATCTGTTTTTTAACAGATTTGACTGTGCCACATCTCCCTCCCCCACCCACCAGAGCTCAGACCTTACAATGCTGTCACACCACATCCCCGCCTCTCCCCCAAGTTCACCTCTGTCACCCCCACACCTCACCAACCCCCTCCACTCCCTGCCTGATCAATCCACACACCCTATCCCCGACCTCTCTCAACAGGAGTCACTACATGGTCCCACCAATACCCCCAGTCTCTACCTCACCGCTAATCAAGTGAGGAGGGAGCTGAGGAGGACCAAGACGAGGAAGGCTACTGGCCCTGATGGCATTAACTCCAGACTGCTAAAGGACTGTGCAGATCAGCTCTGTGTAGTACTCCTGCACATCTTCAACCTGAGCCTCAGTCTGGAGAGAGTCCCACTCCTGTGGAAAACATTGTGCGTGGTTCCTGTACCAAAGACTGCGCACCCCAGGGAGCTCAACCACTTCAGGCCAGTGGCTTTGACCTCTCACCTGATGAAGACCATGGAGAGGATCATTCTCACCCACCTTCATCACCTGGTGAACAGCAAGATGGACCCTCTGCATTTGCTTATCGACCTGGCATTGGTGTGGATGACGCTGACATCTACCTGCTGCACAGGTCACTTTCACACCTGGAGAGCACTGGGAGCACTGTGAGAGTCATGTTTTTTGACTTCTCCAGTGCTTTAAACACAATCCACCCATCACTGCTAAGGGGGAAGCTGGAAGGAGCGGGAGCCGACTGCCACCTGGCTGCATGGACCACTGACTACCTCACAAACAGGCCGCAGTATGTGAGGCTCCGCGACTGTGTGTCTGATGTGGTAGTCTGCAGCACGGGAGCTCCACAGGGCACGGTGCTCTCTCCTTTCCTCTTCACACTCTACACATCAGACTTCAGTTACAACACGGACAGCTGCCACCTCCAGAAGTTCTCCGACAACACAGCCATCGTTGCACATGTGACAGAGGGGAACGATCTGGAGTACAGGAAGGTCATCACCAACTTTGTTGCCTGGTGTGAACTGAACCACCTGCGCATCAACACCAGCAAGACAAAGGAGGTGGTGATTGATTTCAGGAGGAAGGCTCCTCAGACTGCACCAGTGAACATCCAGGGTTTGGACATTTAGATCGTGGAGGAGTACAAATACCTGGGTGTTCACATAAACAACAAACTGGACTGGACAGACAACACAGATGTCCTGTACAAGAAGGGCCAAAGTCGTCTCCATCTGCTGAGGAGACTGAGGTCCTTTGGAGTGTGCAGGACACTGTTAAAAACTTTTTATGACTCTGTGGTAGCATCAGCGATCTTCTACGCTGTGGTCTGCTGGGGCTGTGGAAGCTCAGAGAGGGACAGGAAGAGACTCAATTAGCTGGTCAAAAGGGCTAGCTCAGTCTTGGACTGTCCTCTGGACTCCATTGAGGAGGTGGGTGAGAGGAGGATGTTAGCCAAGCTGACATCAATCATGGACAACCCCTCTCAGCCCCTACACAAGACTGTGGGGGCTTTAAGCAGCTCCTTCAGCAACAGACTGCTTCACCCACGGTGTAAAAAGAAACGCTACCGCAGGTTGTTCATTCCAACTGCTGTAAGAACACCAATAACTCCTAATGTAGCACCATAAGCACCTACTTATCTTGTACTATTTTACACTTCTACCTCCGCCATCTTGTGCAATTACCCTGTGCAATAATTACTATTTTATATTTTGTATATATACTAGGGATGGGAAAAATAATTGATTCTTAGATGAATCGCGATTCGGACGAGGATGATTCTGAATCAATTCACAAATGTCAAAAATCGATTTTCTACATGTTAATTGACAACGTAATGTTGACGGAACGCAAGAGGCGGAACTCAGAAGTGCGGAAGTGCAGCGCCGGACAGTTGACAGCGTGCACACAACAAAAAACATAGGATGTGTCGTGAATGTCTGTACTCACAAACAACTCATGGGTTGAACGTCTGAGGCATTTGTTCACGCCGAGTGGCTCGAGAGCAGCGTGGAGACCACTGTTGGCTGTTAGCTGTTGGCTGTTAGCTGTTGGCTGATAGCTGTTAGCTGTGGCGTTGAGTGCGCAGCGTCCAGGTTAACTTGCGACACCTGTAACTAACTATCAGGTATTTCTGTCATTCCGCCGTGCGTTCAAATGGTTACTTAAAGCCATCGTTCCCAGCCGCATACATCGTTATTAAGCTGAATCCAAGTCGATGTGAAAACTGTACACTGTCAAACAGCCCACACAGTAGAGGTGGGAAAAAAAATCGATATTGCAATATATTGTTGTGCTCTCTGTCGCAATAAATAATCGATACACTGACGGCAAATATCAATATTATATTACAACACACATTATGGATTTACCCCGTTGTCACCTTCAGTACTTAATCTCTCCTGTCCTGTTTGTGGGGGCGCTAATCCCGTAAATGAGGGTAAAGTAGGCGTAAGCAGCGGCCGGTGAAGAAGACGAGTTAACAACAGAAGAAGAACAGATGCAAGAATGGCGGAAAATACAAACAACGAAAAACAAATCAATGACCCACCTGCAAGTTTCCACTCTAAAGTGTGGACCCACTTTGGCTTTTACAAGACAGATGACGGGAGAATACTGGTGCGGTCGTTATTGCCATCAGCGGGGGGGAGCGTTCATCCGTCCGTCCCCCGGCTGACGGGTGGTGCTTTTTTTTAACGAGAAGACCGCGGCAGCCCACTAACACCCCCTGTAAAGCAGCTAACATTGAAAATGAGCGCGGCGCCGCTGTTCCACCGTCTGGAGAGAACCCTGAGCTGCCTGGACACATTAAAGTGCATGAACATTAGTAACATGTCTTATGTAAACCAGGACAGTGCTTTCTGATACTGAAAAGTCAGTAGCAACTTGTTTTACGTAAACTTGGGCCCGTTTTAGTTTAACAATAGCTAAACAAGATAAGAATAACATAACAATTAAATGAAATATTGGGCACATTTCAGTATGCAACAAATTATGTGCAGAGCTATGTTCACCCATCCAGTACCTGGGAAGTGGGAACATAAAAGTGCTTTGGGTCAACCTGGACATATCAAGGCATATTAAATTTATAGAAAATTGAAAGTACCACGTAGTCACACGGTGAGAAAAAAGTAGGAAGTGATTAGCAAACTCAGATTTTATTTTTTTATTTTTTTAAATCGTGCATGGAAATGTACACAAAAAACTTGCTGCATCGAGATGTATCGAGAATCGATTTAGAATCAAATCGTTGACCTCTGAATCGGAATTGAATCGAATCGTGAGGTGAGGTGAAGAGATTCCCACCCCTAATATATACATATTCATATCAATACACTGAGTCTGTTTATTTGTAAACACTGTATTTAAACACTGTTTATTTATGCACTCAACCTCAACAAAGCAATACTTTGACACTATTTAAATGTATATAATACACATTTTGCCTCCTGTACATACAATGCACATAACGTATTGTCCTTTCAATATTTTATTTTATTTATTTTATCTTTTCTCTCTTATTCAAATCTTTTTTAGTATTTCTTTAGTATTCTAAGTCCTGTACTTACTGTATGTCTGTCCACCTGCTATTGTGACGAGTAAATTTTTCCCGATGTGGGATAAATAAATGTCTAAAGTCTAAAGTCTTTAAAGAATCTGCTTAATGAGAATGCAAAGATGATGCTTGAGGTCCCACAGTATTGTGTCCACTGCTAAACTTGAAGACAGTTTCAATCTTGTGTGTTGTTCTCCAGCAAGTAAGTCGTGTCTTTTACGCACCAGAGGGCTGTACTGCGAAGCCAGTTTAGTGGGTTAGCGAGGTATGTTGAGTCTAAAGCCAGGCTTTCCTGTACTACAAAGGTGGCTCTCTTTTAACCCAGCTAGATCACCATGGTAACTTATGTTTAGCTCATAACCTGGTCCCGACCAGGTTATGTTCAGAGTTTCAGTTTAAAATCGGCTATAAAAGCGCCGCTGTTTCACTGTGTAACTCATTCGGAGATGGCGTCACCATTCATTGAGAACCCGGTGGACCTGGGAGCAAGAGTAATTCGGGCAGCACTACGACGTGAGCGGCTTCTTTGAGATTGCGCTGATCCGCTGGCATTTCCTGATGAAATTCTCTGTGAGCGATATAGATTTTCAGCCGAGGGAATACGGTACATTTGCTCACTTATTGAGCCGAGTGTCAGGAATGCCACTCGAAGAAGCTGTGCACTCACTGTCGGGCAAACTGTTTGTGTAGCCCTTCGTTTTTTTGCCACGGGAACCTACTTACATTCAGTTGGTGATGCAGAAAATCTGAGCAAGAACACACACTGACAAAATGATGGGGCAGCTTGGCTACATACCACTTTGAATGATGTTTTTGTATTTTGCTCTAACTTGCTGCCATGTCTGACTGCTGCTTCCACATCTTAATAAAATGCAATATGACATATTAATTAGGCCAACCTAGTATTTATTTGTCACAGATAATGAGTAAAGTTAATTATTTCTTGGATGTGGCCGTGAATAAACTGATGAACTGATCAATGTTTCACCCGTTGTAGGGCAGTGTACGCCCAAACACAAATCTTACAGGCTTGAGCTATTTTCACTGTCAAAAAGGTCTTTATTGTCATTGTACAGGGACAGTAGCTACATTTGCTTGTTCATCCCGACACAGTATTAAAAAAAAAAAAAAACACTTAACATTTATAGCCTACGCACACTCAGCCTCGCTTTCAATAAAACACAAATGCGCATTCTATAACTGAGATCAGTAAAATGTGAAAACAATACAGACATCATTCAAAAATGAAAAAAGATAGTTGTTGCCTCAGTTTATTTGTCTTTTTAATGGATGAGGGTTAATATGTAAAAGTTGCATAATGTTGAGCATTCAGATATTAAAACACTAAGGGCTTAATATAATATTGATCATAATATTAATCATTGTTAACTTACGCATTTACACGGTCAGCACTTTTCTGCCAGCAGCCCTCCCTCGCTCTATTGGCGGCGACATTGTTACTTTTTGCCGTGATGGTTTCTTTGAATTCTTCATAGCCTTGCATAATAAGAATCTGCTCATCTTGAGTAAAATATGTGGCCCGGGATCGATTCATTTTCGCACGGAAGTAGAATAATATGACGGCAAATGCCCCCTTTTATGTGAACGCGCGCAGAGCACAAAGCAGAGAACCGGACTTAACAAATTAAGTTGACTAGTGCAGTGCCCGTAAGAAAAGTGTATTCCTATAAAAAAGTGGGAGGTTAAGGAGCTTTTTCATGGATGGCCAAATGAGGCTGTGTTTGAAGGTGGGGCATCAGGGATATTTAGGTTTGTTGTGAAATCCGATATTCCAGGGTATAATTGGCTGTTTTTGACTATTTTTGATTTTGTCATTATATTTCATCTTAAAAGCTATTTACTTGGTGTCATTATTTTCAGCACAACCTCACATGTGTGACTGTACAGTTCCTTTTTCATTTTGACATACTGTATTAACACAATGGACCTAAAATCACAAAAAATACATGAAATCCGAGAAGAAAAAGTTAGATTTTTTTAACCACAAATATGTTTAACAATCCATTTTTTTTTTTTTTTACTTATAATGCAAAAATAAATTGTTGTTTATCTAAATGTGTGCATACATTAAAAAAAATTACAAAGTTATATATAACTATTTACATTTAAATGCAGGCAATGCTCAGGTCTGCCTGTGCTCCTTCCAGCTGAATGAAGAGCTGCACTGCCTGCTCCACATTCAGCTTCTCCTCATTATTCTGACTCATTAAACAAAAAAACGACTCCACTACTCACTAAACACACTACACCAAACACTACATAACACACTAACTACACACTCCAAACACGCTAAATGTCACAAATCTCTCAACTCTCTCACACACCGATCGTCGTTGCATGTCAATCATCCGCCTAGGTCCCTCCCACAACTTCCTGTTACTCAACAACCAAACTTGCTGCTTGGACACTTTCGTGACAAAAGCCCGTTTTTACCGTTTCTTCCTGCACCAGAAACAAAGCAAACGTGACGGCGATGGTCGCAAAAAACGTGGTGGATATTATTTACCCTAGGTCCGGTTTTGGACGTGCCGATGCTTCCGGTCCGTAGCCTCGGGAGGTGGGCCGTGTAGCTAGCGGCTAGCTGCTAGCTAGCGGCTAGCTACACACGAACATCCACAGATTCCGATTCCACTTTGTTGTCCGCGCGTCTCCGGATCTCCTCAGACCCAAACAGACTCGGTCCAGACTCGTTTAATCTCATTAATCCACAACAGTCAGTTTAGATGCACAGAACAGAACAGAACGGGACCGAACCGCCGGCAAAATCCCAGGCCAGCTCGCACCGCTGCAGGTATAAATCTGCTTGTTTCTTAAGGTGGGGGGTCGCGGTGGGCTCTGCAGTGATTGGCTCTGGTGCGCGTGTGGCCACGGTGTGCAGTGATTGGCTCTGGTGCGCATGTGACTGTAGTGGCTCCGGTGGACAATGCTCGTGGAATTTGTAAAGCATTTATGAAATAATTTATTAACGGTATCATTGCAGTCCAAACAAATGCGAAATATCACACCATTGAACCACGCAGCAGCCATGTTGAAACTTTCAGGTCAGTCTGATCCTGATCCGCAGAGATATTTGAGGAACACACACATACACACACACACACACACACACACACACACACACACACACACACACACACACACAGACAGACAGACAGAGGTTACTCGTATTTATAGATAGATAACCACCATCGCAGTACCGTTTAACTCTGTTTGGGGACTTGGGGCTTTGTTGAGCTGCATCATGAGCACAAAGCCTGGCTATGTTGAGCCCCCTTCGCAGTACAGGCCTCTGCTCTCGATGCCGGAACAAACAAACAGGTCTTCCTGCAGAGAAAGGCACAATACAAGTTGAATGGGAGCAGTGGAAACGGATTGAGGAGCAAACAGATGACGGAGTTCATTTCAACACAAAACTGGTGAGACACTCTGGGACTCTTTCTGAGCTTTTGATTCTCTACCAAGACAAATTAAAAAATGAGATGACCACCAATGTCCAATTGGTTAAAAACCAAACTAAAGAGTACAGGGACATGATAACCAACTGTGATGATACCACTGTTATTGTTCATGTGGAACAATAACCTCCACTAGCTTAGCTAGGGAAGCTATTGGGTAGCTAAAAACAGATTTCAACTCTCCTCCATCAGCTTCCGGGTCGGTGAAGTCCCGACGCGACGATTACCGAGTGCGATTAGAAATGCTCAATTCCGTTCTTTTCCCTGTCCGTTCTCGATAATAACTGTTATAAACTGGCAGGTAAGACACATATGAACTTTGATTGCTTTTCCATGGAGTCATAATCATACATTTTCATCCATGAGCCGCGGAACTCTACTGCACTCGGTAATCGACTCGTCGGGACTTCCCGTCAACAGGAAGCTGCTGCAGAAGAGTGGTAAATTTTGTCAGCTTTTCAGTAGAAATCCAGCTAAGCTAGCGGAGGTTAGATGCCCCGGACTATGTGCTGAGACCCTATTTGTACTGTTGCTGAAGTTTGGTGCTGTTCTGAGCATTTTTTGTGGCTTTTTGGTGGCGGTTTATATTTGGACCCATTTACTGCAGTGTATTGTTGTCGTGTGGTCGTTTCTGAGGTTGATAAAACTCCGTAAATTAGCGGTCTGCTAACTTGATCTCTCGAGAGGGAATCTAACACAGTTTCACGGTGATTTAGACCATGGATTAAATTTACGCTGGAATATCCCTTTAAGCTGAGTGAACCATCTTCACCAGTTTGCATAAGCAGCACCAGAGACATACAGTATATCACATATCTCCTGAGGTCATGGATTTCATTGAAGGGGAATGTGACTCATCTCTTACATGATGTTTAAACTCTTAATGTGTAACTCTGGCATTATGTGACCCATAACCCTGTTTTGGAGGTGACCATGTGCCATTAGAAGGAAAAAACACAAGTAAATCTTGTACAACATAGAGCAAATAGCAGCTAAATCTAACCTAATGAAGCGTTGCCCAGTTGTTTCAGTTTCAATTCAAATGGCCCATTAGGTTAGCTTTAGCTGTCGGCCACTATCTGCTATCCAAATTCTCTTGTTGTTCATACTAGCATGCATGTTTTGAACTAGAACATGTACAGTAATTCCAAGGAAGGAATTAGGAATGCATGTCAATGCAAAGAAAAGGTTAATGTTTATTTCATTGGAGGATCATTGTTGGATAGTTTAGTTCAGAGGTCTTCAATGTTGTACATGCCAAGGTCCCCTCAGTTTATAGAGAGACAGTGGAGAGACCCCATGTTAACATTTAAAATAGCATAGTTTACCAGGTCAACATTAAGATGCCGGTAATGTCAAGTACTCTGTAATGCTATGTCAAAAATGTTATACTTATTTACAGGCTAACATCCAAGACATCTGGTTTGTTTTGACGTCCCGCAGTAAGACAGACGTCCTTGTGCTGCTGCACTGCCTGAGAGATCACAGCGGAACAGGTATTTCAGCTATACCATAATGCTGTCTTAACTTTAACCAAGTGGATTTTGTGTGCAAAGCTAAGCACAGCGTTGTGAAGAGAAAGAGGGCTATGTTTTTCACCCCACTGGAAATATTAATGCGCTCAAACGGTGAGTTTGCGCACGTTTTTAGAAGGAAGTGTAACACCGCTGCAGCAGCAAAAGAGAGGGAGACGGCATGGGAGAACATTAGTGCTCGGGTCAATGCGTAAGTTTAAATGTAGTCCTTTGCAATCAATAATATTACAGGGGGAAACTGCTTGAGTGGTAGCCTATTCATTTATTTCATTTAGGAGCAATCCCGCAGGGGGGGGCGCACTTGGCTGCAGCTTAAGATGAAACATAAAAACATTGTTCAAACAGGTAAGAACTCGACATAATCTCATGGGGGTACCTCATTTTGATCATGTTTTACATTGTAAAGTAGCTATTAAGTGGCTGTTTGACTGTACAGTTGTTTTATCCCCAACTTAATGCTGTTTTCACACACATAAATGTCTTCTCATCTATATCATGTTCTGTTAAATAATTAAGCCTATTTAAACTAACACAGACTTCTACTCAGCCAACAGAAAGAAAGCAGATGGCCGTAAAACGGGTGGTGGCCCAGCACCGCCACCTCTAACGGAGGCAGAGGAGCTGAACATGATAAAGATGGGTAGTAGCCGTTTCAGGGCGAGGCACACTTTTCTGACCGCTCTGCATACAGTTGCCTTGCTCAAGTGCTCTGCATCTCCGACGTCCCATTTGCAAAAAAACGCAGCGCAGCACACAATATATCTGCGGCTGGTAATGTTGGAAATGTAAGGACGGATTAGGTTGTGTATGTAAATGATGGACTGTGACATGAAACGGTACCGCTCAAAAAGATAATTGTCTGGAAATGCAAGAACATCTATGCACTGTCTGATAATCATCTCCCGACGAATATTTAATTCTCTGCGCAGTAATGCTGCACCTTCATCCACGGGATCATTATCAAAAGGACATGCCATATAGTGAAAATAGTCGCCACCTGATATAACTTTGAATGTAGGCCTACTGACTGATTTTTGCAATGATTTTCTCAAAAAACAGTACTATACTACGCCAAAACTCGCCTGCTGACTGAATGAATGAGGAAATCAAATACCGTGTGTGGCTGAAAGAGGGCGGAGACAGATAGCGGTTTCACACTGGCAGGGCTCCGGCACGGTTCTGGTTCCCGAACGCAAATTTGAACCGGCCAGCGCGTTCAGACTGAATAAATAATTGGTTCGGAAATGGAAATGTCAGTTCGCAGGAGAGCAGGAAGGAGAAGGAAAGAAAGCAGAGAAGACGATGGAGAAGACGATGGAGAAGAAAAACTTTCAGTGGTCGGCAGAAGAAACAAAGTGTTTGGTGGCGATCTGGGCATCACCTGAATTCCAGGAGAAACTAGAGACCTCTACAAGAAAGAGCAAATTATATAGCGAACTTTCAGAAGAGATGGCCAAGGCTGGGTTCACCCGAACGCCAGACCAAATAATTAATAAACTTAAAAAACTAAAGAAGGATTACAGGGACACAAAAAAAGACCTCAGCAAAAGTGGAGCTGGACGTGGGGATACAGGTGATTCTTACGAGCTGCTGGACAGTGTTATGGGTCACAGACCAGCTAACCAGGTGACAGGGGCACTGAATTCCGCCACAGCTGCCACAACACTTGATGAGCCCGGGTCTTCCATAGACGATGGCGGTAGGTTGACTACACACCAATCCTTGAAATATTAATACGTTCAGATAGGCCAACTTATGTCGATTAAAACTAGAACGGCCAGGACGGTCATTTTGACCGTTTTCAAATTTATATGTGCAATAACTCTTTGAATGAAAAAAATGCAATGCGGCCCTTCCACGACTTTTCCTAAAAGTGTTTGAATTTTAATTTTAAATAGTTTTTATATAAATTACACAAAAGACAAATGAAACATGATAGGTTATACCTATTCTGGCCATAAGCGGTCATATTGACCGCACATCATTTCGCGGTTTTCATTGTTTCATTTTTCGCGCGGTTTGCTGCTCTCGTTGTCTCTCTTGTCTCTAACTTTGTTAGCGGTCTCCAGCTGTGCTTCTTTGCGATTGCAATTGAGTGATGAGTGCCTTCATTGTGGAATTATATTTTTTTTAAAACGAAATAATACCAAAATGTACATTTTAACAGGTTTAATTATACGTTTATCAATATTCATATCATCGTACATATAAACTGTAATTATTGCATATATTTACATATGATTTTATTGGGAGAAATCTCAGAACAAGAAAATGTATAATTAAAAGTAACTTTTTTGATTATTAAACAATTTATTTTATAAAATATATAATTAAAAAAATAATAATAATATAGAAGTACAGCTGGAGACCGCTAACAAAGATAGATGGATGGTGTTAATATATGATAATATAACATATTTATGTTTAAAAATGAAGATTTGACCAGACAGACATCTGCACAATCTGTCATACTGTATACATTTTGTAAGAAAGACATGACACTTTTACTTTTTAAATCAGACCTTTGCTGTTTGTCTTTATTTACATTGTTGAAACAAAGGCACTGTATGAAAAAGGACCTTCTCTTAATAAAAAAAATGTGTGAACATAAATGCCACATCTCTCTCAACAACAAAAACAAAACAGTACAACAACTCTACAACTATTTGTATAACTATACAAATGTGAGATTATGGTCTCTGTTGGATGCAGTCAGCTGTTGACATGTTCATGACAGGTGAGTACAGAAACTATGCAGGAACGACTACAGTATGTGCTAACAACAGCACCATAACTAATAAATAAAGCAGGTCAAAACTGACAACAAATTCTCTTAAAGTAACTAACTCTGTCATTAACTTTTCTAACATCAAAATGTGACCTCATTTTCAGGTCAGGTGAGAAGGCATAAAAAAAATAATGGAAAACAAATACTGTACAATATAATCTGGTGATCATTCAAGAGTTGAAATATTCGAGCAGTGCAGCTCTCACATCAGCTCCTTCCTGGTGATGTTCCTGTAACATGCAAACAGGTGGCTGCACATTCACCATCACTGTAGGGCCTTCCAGGTAACGATCGCCATGCTCTTCACCAATGTTGTGCAACACACAACATGCTAGGACCATCTTCTCGGTGAGGTCCACTTGGGAGTCATTCCTCTTCAGGAGACACCTCCATCGGCCTTTCAATTTCCCAAAGGTGGTCTCCACAATTGCCCTGGCACTGCTGAGTCTGGCGTTGTAGTTGTGCTGCTCCTGGGTCAGTCGGCCTGTATCAGAAAAAGGCTTCATCAGCCAAGGTTGCAGTGGGTAGGCAGGGTCTCCGATTATGTAGTGTCCTGCATCACGTCCAGCGATATTGACAGTATGCTGTTTGAAGAACTGTCCGTCATTTACAATTTCCCAGAAATGAGACTGTCTGAGCACACGTGCATCATGTACACTGCCAGGGAAGCCTACACACACGTCCCAGAACAGACCCTTGCCATCAACAACACCCTGCAAGATGATGGAGTGCCATCCCTTTCTGTTATGAAAGTCGCGTGGAACACTTCAGGTGCTAAAATGGGGATGTGGCTGCCGTCTATTGCTCCAACACACTGAGGTGCCCCCCACATGTTGTCAAAAAATGTAGCCATCTCCATCAACTTTCTGGCATCAGGGGTCTTGATGTGGTCAGGAAGCAGCACCTTGATGACAGCATAGCCGAAGTCCTGCACACAACGGCATACAGTTGAAACACCAACGCCAAAAAGGTGACTCACACTCCTGTACTCATTGTTGGTGGCCAGTCTCCACAGGGCGATGGCGATCCGTTTATTGACGGGCATGGGCAGACGGTAGTTGGTGGTCTTCCTTTGCAGGACGGTGCTTAGACGACGGCAGATGTAGCTAAAAGACTCCCGCGACACTCTAAAGTTTCTCATGAACATGTCGTTGTTGAAGCCAGGAACAACACCATCCCACCACTCCTGTGAACGGGGATGTGCCCACACCCTCTGTCTTCTTCTCATGGCGTTTATAATTGCCTGTAGAGTTAAAAGTTCCATTAAATTTATGTTTTCTTCCCATGCTTTGTTTGAGGCTAACAGTTAGCCAGGCTAACGTTAGCTACGTCTGCATAACTGTTATAACCATTATAACGTTAAACATATAAATATACTTTTTACATACCATTCGCCTTATACATAATCGTCTTCCACGTCTTGTCATCATCAATTGGTGCATGTTGGCGTGTTGGATGTGAGTAAATAGCTGCAGTAATAAAGCAAACGCTTATAAATAATCCACACGACCTGCAATTTTGCCGTTGCTGCGTTTACTTCCGCCTGGGTGACGTGGAATGACGTCCTCCAACTTTGGTTCCACTTAAACTGGTGTGAAAGCAGGCTGGTTTTCGCCAGACAGCACCAAGGTTCTGAGACTCCAGAACCGAACCAGTGCCAGAACCAGAACCGTGCCAGTGTGAAACCGCTATCTGTGAAACAGGCTAGAGTTACCCCTCTTTCTCTGGTTTGAGTTACCTCCCTTTGTGAAACGGAAAACTCAGAGTTTCCCTCATTTCAGGGTTAACAGACTCAGAGTTTTTACTAAACCTGCTTTGTGAAACGGACCCCAGCTCGTTTCCAGCTTTTTCGATTATCATTATTTATTTTATTATATATTAAGTGTTAAAATAAAATGCTTCATAATCAAATAAGTTACTTTTAATTGTTTTTTCTTGTTCTGGGTTTTCTCTATCAAAACCTTGTGTACGTAGCAATAATTACGGTTTACTATGATATCAATAAATGTATAATTAAACTTGTTAAAATGTACACTTTGGTGTTATTTCATTTTTTAAAAAATTATCATGACACAATGCATTCATCACTCAGTTGGGTATTTATATGAGACATTATAGGATTTAAACCCAGCGGTCCAAATGACCGCTTACGGCCGTTCCCTGCGCAGTTGCCCAGCTGCGCATAGAGATCGATGTTGTCCATTGAGCTCGGAGGACGGCTTATTTTAGTAAAAAATCTGGGTTTTGGTCCTTGTAGCTCGCATGCTATTTCACTTCAGATTGAATGATCCCGGAAGTTTGAATCTGTGAATATCTTTCCAACTTTACCGAACGACCAGCAAAGTGTTACAGCTTTTGCGGGATCTCGCAAAAATCTTTGCGGGATCCTGAAAACCTTTGCAAGATCCCGCAAAAATGACATCTTTTTTTTTTTTTTTCACCCATCATTTTTTCCCCCCCATGACCCTTAAGGGGCTCCGTAGTGATTATACTATTTTATGTAAAAAGGAAATTGAAATTTGTATTTGAAAGTTCAGAGGACCTTTTCAATTAGATTTTTCAAGTTGGTGATCACTTTATTGTTCCTGCAATTTTGATTTGTCAACTGTGAAAAATTTCAGATGAGATCATTTCAAATAATTTTAATAAGTATTTATATATATATATATATATATATATATATATATATATATATATATATATACATATATATATATACACACATATATATATATACATATACATATATATATGTGTGTGTGTGTCAACTAAGCTTTCCATAACAAAATATATATGAGTACATTTAACAAGATCCATTCACATAATGTTATTGCTTTAAACTGAGACTTGAGTGGCCCTCAGAAATCTGCCTTCCTCTGTGTCATCATTACACTCTCAGGAAAAACATCTTGGTGAGCTGGTGGGCTCTTTGTGTTCAGCAGACAATGGTTTTGGCAACATGCAGTCCTAATGGACATAACACTTCTCACTGTTGAAACAGGGAGAAGAGTGTATTAAAAAAAGACCGCATGCAGTCAAAGAAAGTGCCAGGCATTGGGATGAAAGTTAAACAAGCAGTGGCGCCTCTATGCTGTTTTTTTTAATTAGCCCGAATATCAATTTTAGAAAAAAAGATTTTTTTTTTTTTTTTAGATCACATCCTCAAAGGTTATCTTATGTTGTTGCTTCAATAAAGCAATGTTTTCGAACAGGTTTGAGTAACAATTAATTGTTATTAAAAAAAAAAAAAATCCACTACTACAGCATTGGCACACAAGTGGTTAACACCTCCAGGTCACACGTCATTCACCCAAGAGCTTCAGTGGTCAGATGCAAATTGACTTGACAACAACAAGCAAGTGTCACAAGATGTCACAACAAAGAAAGATTTCCATGTTTTTTCCACCAAAGGTGTACAGCAGTCAAAGAGGTAATGGGAATAGGGATTATGGAAAAATGTATAATTTCGAAATGAGTGTTGCAGCTGGAGCTAGAGGGGAGTAGCTAACGTTAGCTTGCTAGCTGGCTGATATAACACGGAAAAAATGATCTATTATTATTAGCATCTGTCTGTAAATGCAATTGTAGTGTGTGAGAATTGTGTTCCTAAAAATAATTAAGCTTGGGCTTCTTCTAGAGGGGAGAGTATCCAACATAAATGTTAGGCTATAATGTTAAACCATCTTGTTTACATTTCTTTTTCATGCATGATAGCTAGCAGACAGGGATCCTGCACAGCCTACCTCTTCTACTGTAATGTGTTACATGGAAAAACAGTGTGTTGTTACCTAGCTAGCTAATGTCAATGGCTACTTACATGGGTGCAAACTAAATTCAAAATGGGTCATTCGTTTGATGATCTGTGATTATGGGATTGCATCGTTGTCACCTTTTTCACCGGTGATAGGTTTGCAGTGCACCCCTGTACTTAGCCAAGCATTCATCTGTGAATGCAAGTGTAGTGTGAATTGTGTGTTCTTAAAATAATTTAACACACTTCTTCTCAGATGATGATAATCAAGATGGTACTGCTGCTGCTGCTGCTAGTGGTACTGCTGCTGCCACCAGACAGACAAGCGCAAGGGAGGGTGGAAGAGGTAGCTTGTTGTTTCTTAAAATCAGTGTGTGATTATTTTAGGACATGAAATAATCCACCTGGCATTGTGGGTATAGTGGTTTTTAACGTTTCACCATAGTTTCAAGGTGTGTCTCCACCATTAGGTGGTAGCATTAGGACAGGTTAACATGTTGTTCCCCAAAGTTGGTTGGGTTTAAATGAAGCTCGACAGATGGGCAAAATAGAGGAAAATATTGGTGATGATGCAGGAAAATAAAATATTTCAGATATCTCTTTTTTATGCTACACTGGAGTGGCGTAACTGGTCCAGTGTTTGGGTATGTGAAAATGCCATAAGTTAGTGGCAACCTTGCCCATAATTATTTGTATTAATAGCAATGGGATACCAATATTGACTATATGTATACATTCATAAGTAAGCTATAAAATATTATGTTTACATTTAATTTTCAAGTATGATCGCAGATAGGAATGTGTTCAGGGATCCTGCAGCAGACCAAAGGGAGGACAATGAAAGAGCAGGTACCTGTAGGCTACGTGGAGAATGTCTCGATGTCTAAAAATGTTTCATTAACTGACCTGCTATGGGCTAAGCCCCGGATGTGTCAGAAACCTAGGAACGCCTCTGTAAACAAGTATCAGCCACCTGGAGACGAATGGGTGTTACATCAACAACCTGGAGTGACCTCAATAGGTTTCTTTGCTGTTAAATAAACAAACACACAAACAAAAGAGAGGCAGTTCATCCTCATTCACTACAATCTAACATTTATCATACAAAAACATAATATAATAATATAATATAATACTACTACTACTACTACTACTACTAATAATAATAATAATAATAATAACAATAATATGATAATAATAATAACCTGACTATGAAGCAAGGAATTTCTGTCTGACTGTTATTCACATATCTCGTGACCGTTAATCACACTCTGGTCTTAATCACACGTGATCCCTTTCATGTGATCTCATAGGGAAGCAAACGTAAAAAAAAGACTAGTGATTAGTTTGGTGCAACAACTTGCTGAAGTAATGTGTTGCAGTGACAAAGAAATAAAAACAAAAGCGTAAACTGTGGATGAATGGGGAGTTGCAGTCAACATAGGTTTTCTATTCGTCAGTGAAAACTGTATGCAAGATTTTTTGTTTCCGTCAACAGCAGTATGCTAATATAACCCACTTGGCCCAGGTAGCCAAGTTTAAAGGGTGGATCTAAGTGTCCAGGTTCTAAGAGGAGACTGTCACACCGCGGTAAGGGTCGTCTTGTCTTGGGTTTTCTGTCTTGTGAATTTCATGTTTTATTTTGAAAAATAACTCTCCTCTCGTTTCAGGTCACTTGCCCTTCCTTCTGTGTCACCGGTCTGATATCTCCCCTAATCCCTGATTGTTCTCACCTGTGCCCCTACAGCCATTGTTTCCTAGACCAAGAGTGTGTTTGTATTCTCGATTCCTTTGTTTTTTCCTCAGAAGAGTGATTCCTTATTTTGTAACTTTTTCCAGCTCAGAGTGAAGCTAGGTTTTGTTTGCTGTTGATTTTCCTCCCTTGGAGTGTTTTCTGTTATTTTGTATTTTGGTTGTTTGATTCCCTCCTCTGGAGCGCTTTCTGTTCGTTGTTATTAGATATATCAGTAGAGAGTAATCTTTTGTAGCCCCTGTATCCTCCCTTTTGGAGCGTTCTTTGTTGCTTAAATTTAATAGTTTTTCGCCCTTTTATTTTTCCCTCCATTTGGAGTGCCTTCTGTTTTGTTTTTTTGTGTTCTCCTCGCCTTGTCCCCCTTCCCCTTTTCTTGTGTCTGCTTTATGTAGAGTTTCATAGCCATTGGTTTGTCACTCATCTCTCAGGAGAAACTCAGGTGTTCAGAATAAAATCTTGGTTTAACTGTTCTCGCCCTGCTTCAGAGTCCTCCTTCCACCCTAGGCCTGACAGAGACTGGCGCATGATGAAACAGTGATGTACAGATTGACATTTCTTAATCCCTACTTTAAGAATAACTCACACCAACAACCAAGTACTTTTATGTTTGACCGTAGTGTATTATTTGCTCTTATTTCCTGTCAGTAGAACAATAACTTTTCAAAAGTTTCATTCAGTCATGGCAACACACCTCTATTTTGTTACAGAAATCATTAAGGTTATACACCTGTTGGACTTGAACCATTTGACCCGACCACTGTAGCCAATTTTTCATTCAATGATGCAACAGATTTAGCGATATTTGGCTATATGGCTCAAACCCAGTGTACTTCACACAGTTATGAAATGCTGTGATTCAACCAACAACAAAAATAACAAAGATTTCAGAATGAATTGTCTGTCAATAAAAAACGAACAAACAAGTGTGTTCCAATATCAACTCAGTCTTTAGGTGAATCAGACACCTTTATAAATCCTTTATTTCTTTTTGAGTGAAATAGAGTTCCTACCACCACCCTTAGTAGGGAAAACTGTCCGTCCTGACTTCCACAAGGATGGAAGGGGATGAAGCAGGTGGGAGTAATGGGAATGGGGAATGAAGATGATGAGGATGGATCCAATGAGTGGTGAGGGGATGGGGATGATGGGTGAAGATCAGGAGGCAGTGGAATGGCGGCGACCCAAGCAGCACAGCTCTGCCCCTGGAACAGTCTCAACAACAAAAACAGCCTGCACAAAACGTGCAGAGCAATCACTTAATTGTCCGCTTCAAAAGTTCACTTGTGTTTCTCCATCATCATTACAGCTAAAATAACGTACATCTGAATAATCATACCTTTTTTTCAACATTTCACTTACACATTTCAAAGATGAACTTAACCTTGTCTGTCCGGTTTAATGAACCAAAACAGGAACAAAACAACAAAACGATTGGCTATGTAGCATTCATGTGATTCATATTTAAGTTAGCTGAATAAGATATCAACTTCACATTTTTTTAAGTGCACAGTACTCATGAAATTACACATAAAATCACACCGTCAATGTCTAAATTAGGTTTTGAGCTTATCCCGACTGGTTTTTTAATAGGGCTGCACGATTCTGGAAATAATGTGAATCACAATTTTTTTGCTTAGAATTGAGATCACGATTCTCTGGCACGATTTTTTTCACAAAATGTTTATTGCACTGATGAACTTCAACAAAACAAAAAAAACATGATAGTATGGCAGATACTACTATGCCTCTGCCAAAGCAATGGTTTTTTTGTTCATTTCAAGTTCTATCATTGGATGAGAAATTATTTTTACACAAAAAAAAAAAAAAAAAAAAAATTAGTCTCCCAAGATGAGAGGGCATTCTTTTATACCTCATGTTGTACAGTGTTTATTGGGGCCGTATCTTAAGCTAGGTGATATGTGATAGCTGCTGTGATCGGCTTTCTAAAACGGAGGCATAATTTTCTTCCTTTTCCAAAAGCCGCCTCAGAGGTAGAGGTAAACATGTGACGGGACGTGAAGCCCGACGTTGGGCTGTGAGCAGTTGACAACGAATTTGTCTTCAAAATAAGAGCTTTACATTACACCCCATTGGAGTTTAGAGCTGGGTTCTTAGCGGGGGGCTTTTAATTTGAAAGTAGCAACCGTTCCTAGATTGTGGCTACAACAACAAGCTAACACAACAATACAGCTAGAGATCCAGGAGACGCTAGCATCTCCTGATCTCAGCGGCTGTCCAGTTGCTCATCTAGCAGGCAGGGCGGAAATAAGTGTACCCTCCGAGGCGGGAAATCGGCGGACCAAAACAGACCCCCATTTTGCCGCCCTCTGTCTAAAACCGCGGACCTAGCCGCCAAAAGGACGGGCAGATTGGCGGCTTGCTGCCCCGTATAAAAACGGCTTCTTACTCACTCCTTCCATACACTTAACTGCAGGCGGGCTTCCGCCACTGAATCACGTGTTGTAAAGACGCTTTACCACAGGTTGAGGGCGGAGGCAGCGGCAGTGCTGCGTTTGGGGGCACTTCAAAAAATCGGGGAGGAAAATAGGAGCATTTGTTTGTGATTCAGCTCGAGATATAAAATGCTTCAGAATCGCTGTGTGTAGATATGAGATCATGTGTATGTGTGAATCGAGATCGTGATTTTTTAACGATTTTTTGTGCAGCCCTATTTTTTAACATAAAATAATCAACAACTGACGAGGTTAGCAACAGCCCGAGTGCTAATTAGCGGCTAAGCTAGAAGCTAATTTGCCGGAATTTAATAAACACCCTGTTCGGACGAGTCAGCAGTAGGGTTGCCACCCGTCCCGTTTTTCCCAGAATTGTTCTCTTTTTTCATCAGCTGTCCCGGGAAAACACAAATCTCTCCCGGGACACAATTTGTCCCATTTTGTGGGGAAAATGTAAAACCTTAATTTGGTTCCCTTCGTTCTGTAGTCTAGAAAGGTTCCCGTCAAAGACACATGGATTAAAGTTCTCCGTCGCTAAACTTCACAGAGGCGACTTATGAGATCGATGTAGATCGGAGGAGAACAAGTGTTGGCTGATCTTTATTGACAGATTGTTACACTCTACAGCCAATGGTATCGTTAACAGCGTGTGCACGCCTGACCAATGACAGTGTAGTGACCCACACAGGGCGGGACCTAAACACGGAGCAGCGCTAACGTTTAGCTGCTTAGCTAGCAAGGACTCGTCGCGCTGCTACGTTATCAATTAGTTTTTGAGTTTAGTCAACACGTGAGAACTCGTCTGACACATGTGTGTGCTACATGTGTGAAATAACAACTATAGTCTGGACTGTCTGCAGTGTATCTGTGTAAACGGCTTCATCCAGCGTCCCTCCCCTCTGGCACCGTGAGTTACCATGGTTACAGGAACGCCCTGAAACTTTATTATGATCAATAAGAAGTTTTTGATTAGTTTGACTGTACAAAATCATGAATGTAGCCTGATTGTAGCTCAATGCTGAAATCTTGTATTATAACATATAGAACAAATGTAAAGCCTCAGAGCTTCTTTGATTATTAACAGCATGTTAGTGATGACAGAAAGGTGATAACTCGCCATCAGACTGACAAGACTGCAAATGTTGCTGTTTGTATGATGTATTTTTCTGTTAAACGATAAAAGGCTCACTTTAAACAATATTATTAATAATAATGATAATTAATGATAATGATGATGAGAAGAAGAAGAAGTAGAAAAATAGCGTACTGAAAAGTTCTGTAGATGGTTGATTATTTGAAAGAGTAAAACTTATGAGAAGCTTGGCAAAAAAATGCACAGTTTGATTTCATAGATTGAAAATTACATTGAAAAGACAAAAAACATTTTAAGTGTGAATAGAACAGCTGTTTAGATCATCCTCCGGTAAAACACTGTAGGTAAAATATTTAAACTTGATGTCTGCATTAGAGAATAGGGTGTGGGGTGAGGCTGTAAATCTTATCTTATTCTTTTAGCACGTGTCAAGTAATGTGCCATGTAACATGTTTCACAAATTACAAGTTTGGAATATGACTTGTTACAAGTTGTTTCACAAATTACAAGTTTGAAATATGACTTGGCCACAGCTCGAAAAACCATTCAGTCAAAAGATTTTTTTTTCTTTATTCCGTGAAAATGTCTCTGTGTTCTTCCCATTTACAGTCTACCTCTCTATTTGAAATGTGAGATAGATGACGGACGAGGAAGGAGATGGAGCAAATACATGCAAGCCACCAGCGCGAAAAAAAACTGATATACTATTTCCAATCCTGACTGGGAGTTTGAATGGGTACGGCCGATCCAGGGGGACAAATTTTCCGCCATATGTGTTTTGTGTCCGGCGAAAAATCTCTAAATCACAATGAAAATCCCAGCAAAAACAAAAAAGCATAAAGTGTAGTATCAAACAAATGAAAACATGCAGCCATTGCCACTTTTATGCAATCAGCATCAGGGGTGCGTGCGTGTGTGTGCGCATCCTCATCCCGAGAGTTCATAGTAATTCGGATCAGATTGCAAAACATAAATTTTTCCAGTTGTGTTAATACAACAAATTGGTTGTTATTGTCTTTATGAATAAATGTATTAACACATGATTAAATTACTGTGTGTCTGTCCTCCTGTTGACAAGTTGACCCCCACGCTGCAACATTTGGTCAAGTGTCCCTTTTTTCCACAAATCCAAGGTAGCAACCCTAGTCAGCAGCTCCGTGGCTGTTGTATAACTCTCCTCTCCAGCTTCCAAGAACATCTTCTTAGTTATACTAGTTAGTTTCTACTCTATTAATTTAATGTCTTGTTTCTGATTTCCTGCACGGAGCTTCCTGCTGGCACTACCATACGCTGTGTCGATCTCTCAGTTTTTTTTCCTCTCTCTCCTGACGCAAGGCACGTCAAAATGTCTTACATCCCTTGCTCAATTACGCCACTAGGTGGCGCCAATGGACTATAATAACAGAAGGAGTAATTATTCTAATACTACCATACCTATTCTGATTAATTAGGTTTTACAATGGCTGTTTAGACATACTGGTTACACTAACGTTCGCTTCATGGGCTACAATATTTACAGCTGCTTGGCAGCACCGTCAGCAGCTCTGGGAGGTCTCTCTCTTTGGTTGCTGTGGTGCAGTTCAGAAAGTACTAATATAATCATCCAGATATTAAATCTTCAAAATCAATTATGGAAAACTAATAATCTGTCCCAAACAGCATGTTTTGAATGGACCCTGCACTACAACTACAACTACTACTACTACTACTAACAATAATAACAATGTCACTACAAACAGCAACAATTCAATCTATGAAGGACAATGTCTTGACACTGGAGTCCATCCATTATCTCCACTCCAGAATAGAATAGAATAGACGTTTATTGTCATTGTTTCAGAAACAACAAAACAGTTTGTCCAGCTGTTAATGTGTCAGCTGAAATGTTCTCCAACTGTAATTACTACTTGCTACTTGTTAGTACTTCCTGTCATGTCGGTAACATTTATTTGAAATATGTTGTTCATGTGTTGAGGTTATGTCACTGTGCTCTCTTGTTTGTCAGAGGAAGAGAGGAGTGGGTAGATAAAAAGACAGATGGTGAGAAGAGAGAAAGGTCTTAATCCTAATGTGACATATGACCCTGTATACGCATCTCTCAGCATTCCTCTTGCTCTACAGCTCCTACTGCAAAATGTGACTTACCAACAGATATATAAAAACTAAAACTGGGGAAGCATTGTGGCAACTAAATAAATAAAAAAGAAAATTAAAAATGATAATAATGTCCCTGCTGTGAAGTCCACTCTAAAAAGAATTCACACAGACAGAGGGCCAGCATGACACATTTACAAAGCTGGCTCACTGTTGTGACATACACACGCACACACACACACACACACACACACACACACACACACACACACACACACATACATACACACACCATTAAAAATTCATTTAGTTGTATAAATAATAAAAGTCAAATGAAAGCAATATTGTAAATTCTGAAATGTTTCATGACAGCTCTTGCTTGGCAAACACACATACACAAACGTGCGCACGCACACACACACACATTCACACACACACATACATACAAATGGCGTCTCTGTCAGAAATACTCCCAGCGGTGCAGAAAGCACTTAGACGTTGTCGTTTCAGTCATCCATCCACTTGTCCATTCATCCATCTTTAGAGAGGGCCTGACTGATCACAACCAGTTCTGCTCTGCTAATTATGCAGGAAACTGAAAGTGAAGTGAAGTGAAGCATTACAAATGTGTTCAATCATTACTGACTTAGGGGCGGCTGTAGCTCAGTGGGTAGAGCGAGTCGTCTAGTGATCGGAAGGTCACCAGTTCGAATCCTGGCTCCCCCTAGTTGCATGTCGAAGTGTCCTTGAGCAAGATACTGAACCCTCCTGATGAGCAGTTGGCGCCTTGCATGGCAGCCTCCGTCATCAGTGTATGAATGTGTGAAATCGGCACTTTGAGCTGTCATTAGACTGGAAAAGCGCTATAAAAATGCAGAGCATTTACCATTTAGAGAAATATGGAGTTCTGCCTCACTATCAGTCAGCTTTGGCTCATGAAGGCTAACTTTCTGATTGAAGCTGCGGATGACCTATTACTTACTGTCAGACAACAAGTCTAACACTGTCTTTACTGGAAGAGAACTGAGTGTGTTGGTGATGCTCAGAGCCAAATGCACTCCCTTGCAATCACTTTAGTTATACTAGTTAAACAGGAATATAAAAACAGTTGGAGAGTTTGGTATGGTTCATAAGTTAAACCTGAGCCGAAACAGCTTTTTTCTGTGGTGACTGTGTGTGCTGTGTCAGCCTTGTTGTGTCTTGTTTTCATTTCCTTGTTGTGTTTTCCCTACCTGTTTCCCCCCTCCTTTTTCCCTCACTGGCTCCATCTCAGCGTGCGTTTGTGTGTGTGTGTGTGTGTGTTGTGTGTGTATGTGTGTGTGTCTGTTCATGGCTTTCTCGTCCTGCTGCAGCAGAGAAACACACCTGACAATTATCTGATTATGACCTCCTGCTACATTAGGCTGATCTCCCCACCACATGTTCAGTGGCTATACCTGCGCTGTCTTTAGCTTAAACATTAACAATCATACATAGGCCACCCAACTGCAATGATAAAATGTAGCAACCACAAGTGTGCCCAAGCTGTGTTCAAAACTAGGTCCAATGGAAACAGTGGTGTCTTCTGTAATTGCAGCAAGTTCATGTATTTGCTTGTGTTGTGTATATTTGAAGTGTGTTTGTGTATCCTGCTTCTGTGTGGACACGCTGTAAATGTGTTAAAACCAGCTAGTGGCACTTAAGCTGCAATTTTCAGCATTTTTTTCGTGCAAAGTATCTGTGCATTCAAGTTTGATCATGGTTTTTACGACACTGAATAATCCATCTTCATCTTTAATTTCACTCTGCATTGCTATTTATATACAGTATAACTGTCTATCCTTGTTGACAAGCATAAATTGCAAGTGTGGATGGGCAACATCCCTGAAAGCATTGCAGCTACTATGAATCCATCTCAATCTTTGTAGTGCATTCTGTATTTCCACACAAACTGAAATTTGTCTTGTCCCAGCCTATAGCCAGGGACTCCCAGGTTGGGACAACACTGCAGCTCTCCTAAAGCCTGGAGGAGATGAAGGGACTTACGAGGGTTGTGAAAGCTGATAAAATGCTTTCACTTCTGTGCCAGGAGGTCAGACCAAATGTCCCTCACTGACAATTTTTGCACATCTTTACTTATCTAATAGCCCTACACCCCGAAACCTATTAAAAACCTGATCCTGGTCTATGTACATGTGTGTGCACACATAATATTGATGAAAGAAGCTTGTGTGTCGCCTGCAGTGACTTCATGTCACTTTAAAGTATTTGCTGTCAGAGTCACTAAATGTCTTCACTGCACATCTGCTATTCCTGTCTGCTTGTCTGTCTCTTCTGATTTCTGTCTGTGTCTGCCTCCCTCTGTTATTATTTCTGCTCGTCAGTGTGCCAGCCTGTCTGGACACCGTGTGAAGCTTTTCCTTCTCCCCCTTCCAAATGATTTGCCCTTCTGGTAGGTGCTTATATTTGCCTCTACAGCAGGGGTCTCCAACAGGGGGCTCGCCGGTACCGGTAGCTCGCAGGCAAATCCAATATATAAAAAAATTAAAAGAAAGAAAATAAAAAGAGTCTACCCTATGCATAAACAAAACCTCACTCATAGCGAACTCTATCTACTTACCACAATTATAGATCTATCTAACACTCAATGTGGAGCGGCACTTCACCACACTTCATAAGAAGTTTGACCGAGATTTTCCCTCTGGCAGCAGCCTGCGGTCAGCTAAGGTGAGTTAGCTGAAAGTAGGATTGCAACGGCAGCAATCGTTGTTCACGAAACCAGTGAAGGGAGCTGAAGCTGCAACTGAAGCGTCATTCAAAGTGGCCCATCTTTTAGCAAAGAAAAAAAAACCTTTTACAGATGGGGTTTTTGTCAAGGATGCCATGACTGTCGTGGTTGATTCTTTGTTCAAAGATCACAAAAATGACCCTGAAATCCTGTCTGCTATATCAGAGGTGCAGTTAGGCGCAAATACCATGGCAAGAAGAGTTTCTGCGCTCTCAGAGGACGCAAAGGGGCAGCTGGAACATGACATAGACACGTGCAAATGGTTTTCAATTCAGTGTGATGAATCAGTGGACTCAAGTGACACTGCTCAGTTGGCAGTTTTTTTAAGAATGGTGTTTGAAGACTTCTCTGTTAAAGAGGAATTTCTCACATTGCTACCTTTGAAAACAACAACCAGAGGCCTGGACATTTACAACGTAGTGAAGAACTGCCGAAAAGAACGTGCCATTAGAAAAATTGGTGTCAGTAACAACTGATGGATGCCCGGCCATGACAGGGAGGCATAATGGCTTCATTACAAATTGCAAAGCAGACCCGGATTTTCCTTGTTTTTTGAACTATCATTGCATCATCCCCCAACAGTCCATTTGTGCCAAAGTCATGGGGTTTGATCATGTCATGACACCTGTCATAAAGATAATAAATTCTATTCGAGCAAAGGCCAAACAACATTGAAGTTTGAAGTTATTTTTGGAAGAACTGTCATCAGAATATGGCAATCTTTTGCTGCATACAGAAATTTAGATGGCCCTTCTGACAGAGATCAAAGCTATCATGGAAGCAAGAAATGAGGATACAACTCTGCTGTCTGAAGCTGAATGGCCACTGGACCTGGCATTTCTTGCCGATGTGACAGAGAAATTAAACAACCTGAACTGCGAATTGCAAGGCAAGGGGAAGACAATCAGTGACATGATTAGTGCTGTCAAGGCTTTCAAGGCAAAACTGGGCCTGTTTCTCCAACAAATGAAGAATAGGAAGATGTAGCACTTCCCCTCTGTGCACAAAATGCTGGAAGAAAATTATGCTGCATCTGGGGCCATGGACATCCAGAAATATATAGACCTCTTGACCAGGCTGGGTGAGGAGTTTGAGAGCAGATTCACAGACTTTGTGAGGCTGGAGCCCTGTGCCACATTTATTTCAAACGCCTTCATGGATGTGGACATATCGGACATTTCTGAACAGATGGGTGAGGTGTTTAGTCTCAGTGCTGTTGATTTGGAGATGGAAATTCTCAGTCTGCAAAATGACATCCAGCTTAAGTCACATAAGTCTGCTGCTGATTTCTGGAAGCTTGTGGATGCTAAGAAGTACCCCAACATTAGCACAGGAGCCATGAAATGTGCTACCCTGTTTGGCTCAACATACCTGTGAGAATCTGCCTTTTCTGACATGAACTATATCAAGTCCAAGTTCCGAACTTGTTTTACTGATGCCCACCTGGATGACTGCATCAGAGTGAACCTCTCGGGATACACACCGGACTACAATGCCCTGGTCGACAGCATGCAGTGTCAGAAATCTCATTGAAGGTAAGCATATAACAATATTAAAATGTGCTACTATACACTGCAAAAACAAAACAAAAATAAGGAGAGTAGAAGTAGCTCGCGACTTGAAATCGTTACAAAATCGCGATCTCTATTCACGCATACACATGATCTCATTTCCACACATAGCGATTCTGAAGCATTTTATATCTCGAGCTGAATCACAAACATATGCTTCTATTTTCCTCCCGGATTTTTTGAAGCGCCCCCAAACGCAGCACTGCCGCTGCCTCCTCCCTCAACCTGTAGTAAAGCGTCTTCACAACACGTGATTCAGTGGAGGAAGCCCGCCTGCAGTTGAGTGTTTGGAGGGAGTGAGTGAGAAGCCGTTTTTAGACGGGGCAGCAAGCCGCCAATCTGCTCGTCCTTTTGACGTCCTGCCTCGTTCCTGTGCCAAAGACGCCGCGCCCTAGCGGCCCTCAGGACTACAGACCGGTGGCCCTGACATCTCACATCATGAAGACCCTGGAGAGGCTCGTCCTGGAGCAGCTAAGGCCTATAGTCAGGCCCTTCACTGATCCACTACAGTTCGCCTACCAGCCCCGCCTGGGAGTTGAGGACGGCATCATCTACCTGCTGAACAGAGTCTACACTCATCTGGACAAGCCGGCGAGCACTGTGTGTTTCAACACCATCCGTCCAGCTCTACTGGGTGAGAAGATGGCTGCCATGCAGGTTGATGCCCCCATCGTGTCCTGGATTGTTGATTACCTGATGGGCAGACCACAGTATGTACGCCTACAGAACTGTGTGTCGGAGGGGGGGGACTGTCCTCTCTCCCTTCCTCTTCACCCTATTCACCTCTGACTTCAACTATTGCACTCAGTTTTGCCACCTTCAGAAGTTTTTTGATGATTCAGCAATAGTTGGCTGCATCCAGAAGGTTTGATGAGAATGAATACAGGACTGTTGTGGATAACTTTGTCACTTGGAGTGAACGGAATCATCTGCAGCTCAACGTGACAAAAACAAAGGAGCTCATAGTGGATCTGAGGAGGGCGAAAACAACAGTGACCCCTGTTTCCATCCAGGGGGTCCCTGTGGACACTGTTGAGGAATATAAATATCTGGGGGTGTTCTTCAATAATAAGCTGGACTGGACAAGAAATACTGAGGCGGTCCACAAAAAGGGCCAAAGTCGACTCTTTTTCCTCAGGAGGCTGAGGTCCTTTAACATCTGCCGGACGATGCTGTGGATGTTCTATGAGTCGGTTGTGGTCAGTGCGCTCTTCTTCGCTGTCACATGCTGGGGCAGTGGGCTGAAGGTAGCAGATAACAACAGACTACACAAACTGATCAGAAGGGCTGGTGATGTCGTGGGGGAGGAGCTGGACACTCTGACGACTGTGGCAGAGAGGAGGATGCTGTCCAAGCTTCAGTCCATCTTGGATAATGTCACACACCCTCTCTACGACACACTGGCCCAGCAGATGAGCACATTCAGCGGTAGACTCCTCTCACCCAGATGCACCACTGAGCACCACAGGAAATCATTCCTGCCTGTGGTCATTAAACTTTATAATGCCTCCCTAAGAGAGTCAGACACCCCTCCTTCTGTAACCTGACTCAAACATGGACAGTCATTTATATTTTGTACTTCTTGCACATTATTTAACTGTATATTTGATCTTTTATGTATATATGTATATATATATATATATATATATATATATATATATATATATATATATATATATATATATATATATATATATATATATATATATATATATATATATGCCAAAACAACAAACACAACAACAACAAATTAAAGATATAAGTTAAATAACTAAACTAGTCTATACTAAATACCTCCACCTCCTTCTCTGCCTCTCCTCTTTTCTCTTCTCCACTCACCTCCTGCACTACTTCTGCCTGTGCCCTTATCTAATATAATATTGGGAAGTGTTAAATTCGTTCACATCACCAATACCACGCAGGTAATGTTAGGAATATTTAAATATTACACTTATCATGTTACACATCATTATAATTTCTAATGACTTGAGGGAATAACATCACGACAATAAGTCAAGAACATTGAGCCTCTCCTTTATGTAAGGTTATCTGACTCTCTTCCTCTGGAACCTTTCTCTTCTTTTGAAAATAGTTTAATATACTCATCTGAAAATGTAACCAGAAAAGAGTCATGGCAGAAAATTACCTGGGCATTACCTAAGCTAACGTTATGTCGTGCTGTTCAAAGCGTGTATCTGAAACGTAGCGGGTTTCCTCTATCAATAGAAAATTAAGTTTTACAGTTAAAAATTAATCAACAACAAATAATATCTCTCTCTACTGTATAACCAAAGATTCGACATGCTTTATTAGGCCTAAAGTAATCTCTCTTTAACAAGTGTCAATTGTACAAAAATAGAATAAAAATAAGACTCTCTCTGAAATAATGACAGAAATTATGCGTATCCTGTATTAACCAATCAATAACACATTTATCCCGACTCAGGATTTTTTTCTGTAGTCTAACCAATCTATATTCTACATTAGGGTCGTTTTCACTGGTTTGAACAAAGCTGTATCAAATATAACCTAGCTAAGGTACCTTTCTTTCACCCTTTTCTCTCCCTCCACGTCAGACTGTTGTCTCTACTCTCCGTCTTTCGCACGCCGCAGCTACACAGGCAGGTGGTGACTCTGGTGTTCTGGTGTTGGTTTTTCAAAATAAGGGTAGGCTATTTGCAGCGTAGCATCACATTTCACGAAAAATGCCATGTTTTGTGCCAAAATCACATACAATAATTTACATTAATATAAACATAAATCAACATAAAAACAGGGTACAAAACAAAACAAAAACAACAACAACATTATTCTGAAGGTGTGGCGGCTTTTATTTTGCCGTGGCGGTGCGCCACAATCAATTACATGTAGAGGAAACCTTGATGTATATATATATATATATATATATGTATATATATATATATATATATATATATATATATATATATATATATCTATATGTGTATATATATATATATATATATATATATATATATATATATATATATATATATATATATATATATATATATACATACATATATATATACATAGCTATAAAAATTTTTTTTATTTTGATTTATGTTTATATTTATATTTATATTTTGCTCTTAATAGATGTTGCTTGTATAATATATGTTATTTGTATATCTGGAGCTTGTAACAAAAATAATTTCCCCCTGGGATTATTAAAGTATTTCTGATTCTTTTGGCGGCTCGGTCCGCGGTTTTAGACAAGGGGCGGCAAATTGGGGGTCTGTTTTGGTCCGCCGATTCGCTGCCTCGGAGGGTACACTTATTTCCATGCCTGCTAGATGAGCAACTGGACAGTCGCTGAAATCCGGGAGATGCTAGCGTCTCCTGGATCTCTAGCTTGTTGTTGTAGCGCAAGCTAGGAATGGTCACTACTTTCAAATTAAAAGCCCCCCACTAAGAACCGAGTTCTAAGCTCCAATGGGGTGCAATGTAAAGCTCTTATTTTGAAGACAAATTCATTGTCAGTTGTTCACAGCCCAACTTCGAGCTTCACGTCACATGTTTACACCAACCCTAGAGGCGGTTTTTGGAAAAGGAGGAATATTATGCCTCCATTTTAGAAAGCTGATCACAGCAGCTGTCACATATCACCTAGCCAAAGATACGGCCCCAATAAACACTGTACAACATGAGGGATTAAAGGATGCCCTCTCATCTTGGAGACTAATTTAATTTCTCATCCAATGATAGAACTTGAACAAAACAAAAAAAACATTGCTTTGGCAGAGGCATAGTAGTATGCCTCTGCCATACTACAATTTTTTTGTTTTGTTCAAGTCCATCAGTGCAATAAACATTTTGTGAAAAAAAGTGTGCCATAGAATCATGATCTCAATTCTAAGCAAAAAAATCATGATTCACATTTTTTTCAGAATCGTGCAGCCCTAAAAATAGCTCTCATCCTAAAAAAGGTTGGAGACCCCTGCTCTACAGCAATTACTGATTACAATTACAAGGAAAAATGTAAGTGTTTCTAACTGTGAATAAGTTTTACCACCTGTTTTGTTGAAAAGGTCTCTATGGATTTACTCTTCTGACTAGTCTCATCAATCAGTGTTATAAAATAACATCTTAAATGTAAACGTAAGCCTTGGGTTGTTTTTAAACTTTAACCTACCCTCCAAATGCCCATTTTAATCTCGACAAGATGAGAAAAGTTCTGAAACTGTATAAAATAATTCAGAACAGACCTTGAGGCTAAATAATGACTGACAGACTGCTACCCTCATATCTTCACTATCTGCACATGACCAACAAACTCAGCTTTTCAACATCTACTACTTTTCACGGTTTTGAAAAGCCCACATGAATCACGGGTGAGACTTGTGCCTCTTCTTAATCAGAAATCATTTCAAATGCCAAACTATCAGATATCCTTACTACAGTACTTACTCTACAGCTTCTATAGTAAATTAGATTAGACGCACATTGTGCTGCTCATATTCCCACTAGTCTGTATTATAACTGCAATCTGCATCTACATATAACCACAAGAAGAATCTCCACCCTGTGCACTGATCAGGAGAGCAGTGATCAAAGACCACGTGTCTGACCAGAGTGGAGCATGACAACATCATGTCTGAGCACCAAGCAAAAACCAGAATTGTCAGCCCTCACCATTAAACTCTCAACTCTATTTAATTGACAGGACTGAGCCTCCTGTCAATGACAAATGTATTTGAATGTAGGTCTATGTGGATCAAGTTGCACAAAGCAGGGCACAGCCTGATGCTCACACATACACAAAGTCATGCTGCTCATTGTTCACCTCTAATACACATAACATTGTTCTGTTTGGCTGCTGGTTTACAGGCATTAAAGTATGAACAACTCACTGTGAGAAGATACTTGTTATTCAAATATCTAATAATTTAATGAATGCTTTTTGATGAAACAAGGTTAGTGTAACACTCACATTTAAACTTTGTTTGTGCCTTTATGCTAATTTAACCTTTCTGCTACTTTATTTTGGTTTCTCTCTTACTCACCATGGTGGTTTCAGCAATGGAGCCAAAGCTGTTGATGAAAATGTTACAGGAAACATTGACTGGAGGACCTGCAGGGAGAAGAGTAGTGATTACAGTAGATAGATATAAGACAAATTAAAGCTGCAAGCAGCAATGAAGGGGCCCTTGCTTCGCGCACGTTTGGCTGTGGCGCCGTCGGAGGGCACGCTCACCTGTTACTTGCATGTCATGTTGTAGTGTACGACACAGTATTGATGCATAGAATGATAGGTGTTAGTTGTTCAGGGTGACACCCTCTACATGTGTGAGCAATTTGGTGTAGATGATAAATTGTATGTTGAAGTTATAAGAACTTGATGCTTTACGGCGAAGCATCGAAATGGCCTGCAGCACCACGGCCACCAGGTATAACAGAGGCGAAAGCTTTTGATAACTTTTCATCTTCAAGGTCTGAGGATGATACTGACTGACTGTGAAGTCTGTTCTATTAAATCTGTAGGAGAAGTTTGTTGAAGTACGAGGCATGGAAATGGGTCAAAATGGTTGCGGAAATCAAAATG
This sequence comes from Sparus aurata, assembly GCF_900880675.1. Lineage (NCBI taxonomy): Eukaryota > Metazoa > Chordata > Actinopteri > Spariformes > Sparidae > Sparus > Sparus aurata. The sequence continues at coordinate 38,736,138 of NC_044187.1, read as the reverse complement.
GCCGACTTCATGTTGGACTGAGGGTTTTGGTCCCCAACGTTTTTGGTGTGTCTGGTCATGATACATATGCATACCGAATTTAATACATTTATGTGCATGTAGGAGGTGGGGATTTAAAGCAGGGAGCGCTATAGAGTGCCCAGGCCACACCCACACCCACAATTATGTTAAATTATCAAATTTTTCGCCCGATGTGATGTATATTCTGAGTTTGGTGAGTTTTAGGGTATGAGCAGGCCTCCAAAACTGTGATCAATGTTACAGACTCAATAGGTCCTTGCACTGGTCAGTGCTCAGGCCCTAATTAAAACATCTGTTTTTCTAAGATAAACTAAAATGATGCTCTAGAATATCCAGGCTGGTTTCTTTGAAACTGTTTTGAAGTGTACCTTCTACCCTCCAGCAATCAATACTGTAATGGTGCAGCCTAGGTGGATGCACAGCACATTTATATAAAAGTGCTGAGCTGTTATACATGCATAATCCAACGTGGATGAAATTTTATCTAAAACTACACAAATTGGCTCCAACTATGTGAATATATAAACCTATATGACCAGTATGCCATTCTGCATAAATAAGTTCACCAAGAAACTGAGGTTTCCTTTGACGTTGTGTTAGAGGTCAGATTTAGTGCTGTTTGTGTACATTATATTGAACAGCATGTCATCAGCACCCGACTTCGGTTTATTTTAAGAAGCAAATATCAGGAACTGCTTCTTTGAAAGGGAATGGAGGAGCTCATGTGATTGGTGATTGGTGATCCCTAACCCAACTCCACCTATCACGTTATCCATCCTGCTCCATACTACAAGACACACTGTTTCAGTGTTAAGACTAAATGAGACAGACTAACATATCCATTCATTAGCAATTAGAGCTTTTAATTTATATAACCTGCATATGTTTGGACTCTGTAAGGAACCCGAGGCACTACTAGGAAAACAGCATAGATATTTTTCAAGGTGTTGATTATTGTCAATACCAGGGAAAAGCGCTGCAGTCTTTTTTTTTTTTGTTGATGTGTGAATTGAGGTATCTTCAGGAAATCTAAAGCAGCCTCATGAAAAACGTGTAATAGGATCATGTCTCTGGTTGCTACTCCTTTATTTCCTCTGAGTTCTTCTGCAGCCCTACCGATTTCAGTACAGTGAAAATAGGAGCTGAATTTTTTTAACTGAATTTTAAGGATGACTTATGCAACATAGTTTGACAGCAGAGTAAAAACTGACTTTTCCAGTAACAGACAGACGAAAAACTGAAATTACAAACTATGCTATGGGCAACATTTGAGGTTTACTATCTGCTCTTGCTGTGAAGCCAGAGCTGTGGACGCTGATCGTACATGATGTCAACTTCTTCGGAGTTGAGATGTGGTGGCTGACCCTAGTTTTGTATCTGTTTGTAAGATTCTGCTCTTGAATAAAATCACCATTGTCTACAAATCACTGCAAGGCTGAGCTTAGCTTCACCAGTGATGACAATGTGCTGCAGATGATGTGTAAATGTTTCTCACTCTAAAATCTAACCACACTTAAGATCATATATATGTAAATATGCTGAGGGCCATAACAGGACAGTGTTGACAATTTGGCACATTACAGCAGATGTTTTATTTTTATTTTTTATTTAATCTTAGATCTAAAGTAGCAAGGTGACCCTGCTCTGCTCTGTTGGACTTGCCTTTCATATGATATGACTTGAGATACTCTTGCAAGGCATCTACCACAGTGAAAAGATATTTGAAAGATCTTTTTGAACCATTTCATCGGTTAAAATAACAAACTTTAAAAAAGTGCTTGGCATCATTATAAACATTTTATTTAATCTATCAAGCATGAAAGTGTCTCTGAGATCTGCTGAGTCTTCTGTAGAGTAAGCAAAATAAGAAGTGTATCCAATACTGTGTATTGTGGTGTTTTACATGATGTGTCCCCACATCAAAACTACCACTTCTACCCAGTAACATTTAAAATGTTTCTGTTATCAAAGATGAAACACTGATTTGGTGGATGTGGTTTACAATGAATGTCAGGAATGTGGACATTGGGAAAACAGTAAAAGAGGAGATACAGCCTAGATCTTAATAATAACAGTCACATTTCAGCAAGTGGATTTAGGTTTTTACGAAATGTGAAGCTGCCTTTCACTTCATTTAAACTGTACATTTGTTAATGATGATTTCGAAAGGCTGTGCTCAGTCACCTGTCCTTGCATAGCATTTTACAATTCATGTCAATTGTAAGGGGCTATATTGACATGTAAATCATAGAACAATATTAACAAATCAGGGCCAAAATGCAAATGCCAAAAGGAAAATCGTAGGACAGTACACAGTAACAGCAAGATGGACACTGAAAAAAATGCTAAGATGGGTACCCGACTCCACCGTCCAAAATAATCATACCTAGCTGTATCTAGCTGTTTAAGATGATGGACGCACCCTCACAAGCATAACTCAGGTCACGTGGTGACAGCTGCCTCTCATTTAATGTAAAAGAAAATGGCGTTAAAATTATTAACTGTAACACAACGTATTCATGTTATTATGGATAGCGCTTCACAAGGGTGGCTGAGTTACAAAAAAATGCAGACAAACATAAATAGCCAGATAGAATAGAATATCATTATTGTCATTATTAATAATAATAATATCATTATTATCTGTAACAGATACAAGGAAATTAAGTGCAGATACCTTTGAAGTTGGGTCTTATCCTGGCATCATATCCAGATGTCCTCCCCATCAGTTTGTCCAGGAAATCAGACGGAGACATTGGGACCTGCCGTGTCCTTGCAACATTGTCCACCTCCTTACACTGACCCACACTGTCATGGAAACCAAACACAGATTACATTAAGTAATCATCTGTGACATTTTCACAGCAGGAGGTGTATTCTGCTGCCCTCCTTGTCAGCTGATGTAAAGCACCATACTAAGTCCAGTTAGTGACTGGTTATGACAGCTTTGATGTTTGCTATCTATCTAACCCTAACCCTAACCCTCATTGGACTTATGTTAAAACACCATGAGCATAAAACATTAAATATACAACTGTTGTTGACTACAGCTGGGGCGTATGACTTCTGTGTCCTGCATGAAGTAATTCTAAGCTTTTTATTACATTACAGTCATCACACTGTCATTTTGTACAGACATGGCACAACAAAGAGTGTTTGTGTGTATGTGTCTTCTCAGGTCAAGGGTGGTAGCGTTGTAGACACACAGTACATAGAAACAGACAAATGAAAATATTTACAGGCATATATCCATGATGTGCACAGTATTGTGTATGTGTATGTACAGTATATTATATATGTGTTTGTGTGTGTGTGTCTTTAAAAGTGATGGATAAAAGTTGACCAAGAAATTAATATCAAAAAGAGAAGAAAAATGTGGAAAAACACTAATAAAAATATCCAAACTATCCAAAGCACCGCATGGCACTCTGGCTTGGTGGGGTCAGTTAGGTTGTCCTTCAACTGTGTTGGGATGCCCAAAGCAGCCATCTAGGAACTGTGTCTTCTGATGAATGATTTATTTGAGATCACAGCTAATTTTTTGTTGTGTTTCACTTTAAGTTTGCTCAGTGGAGGAATCAGAAAGTGTGAAATTCCTACATTTTATTTTGTCTTTAAAGGCAAGAACACACTGGCCCAACCATTGGACGTCTGAAGCGTTTGGGGAGACTCGGATGAGGTCGGGAACAAATTTGTTCGGTGTGTTCAGCTGCGTTGGAAGCTTTCGGAGCTGCGCAGACGTTGTCTGCTCCAATTCAACATGCAAAGTCTGAGAAGGTTGGCTGTTGGCCGTCTGAGCCATTGTATCCTCTGAGTGGTTGTGTGCTAGCTGTATGACCATTCTGATTGGTGGTGTGCTAGCGAATCAGCGCGGTGTGTGGGAGGGGCAGAATACTGCGTGCACTTTGTCTTTCTATGCACTCCGTTCCGTCATTTCTTGTTTTCATGTAGCGCCACCCGCTTATTGCATCTAACGCAAGCGCAGAACATACACACTACTGTGGAGCTGGCAGCACTTCGAAGCGGTTTGTTCAATGCAACTTTTCTCCCGAACGGGTCAGACGAGAGGCTGTTGAGTGGTCAGATAAAGGCAACTGGCTGTTGGTTGGAGTCTGGGCGGTGTGTTGGGGCCTTAAGTTTGTCATGGTCCTTCTGTGGCAGTTGGGTTTTTTTTGGTGTTTTGTGTCTTCACCCCTATCTGCCTCTCCCCCTCCCTTCTCCCTCACCTGCTCTATCCCTGTGTCTGTAGGCGTGGCAGTGGTGGGCATGGTGTCTGCACCAACAGAATTGCATTCCTGGAGATCGTCAGCTCATCAACTTATGCTATTCAATCCTGGTCTCTCCTCTACTTCGGTGCCAGACTGAATTGTCCCGTATGGTGATTTTATCAGTGCCGCTTGCTTTTGTGTTCAGCAATCTCTCTGGTAAGAAAGTTATTGAAATTTCTGCCATTTAAGAGTGCGGCGTTGAATCACCTACTATTTGGAGGGGTCGGTTCTGTTTCAGGCACTAGGTCGAAGCTGACCGATGCATGGTCTGAAATGACAACCAGATTAATTTTGTGAGATCTAGTCTAGATGAAAGATAGAAGTAAATGATTGTATTTTTCCATAAGGTGTGAGAAAACTGTGTGAAAGAATGTTGGATTGTTATTGGTATTCACAATAACTTTCCTGAGAAGTCCATTAATAGTAGCAAGCGGCCATCTGGGTGTGCAATTTTATTTTCATCGTGGTATAGAACATTTTTATACTAAGCAGAAAACGTGGTTTATTCATTAACCTCTGGGTCTTTTGCCAAAAGCTGGGGTACATTTATTTAAGATGATTAAGGACTTAAGGACTGTTTCATTTTGCCAGTGAACCCATTCTCCAGGTACTCTCAGTTTTTGTGTTAGTACTGTTAAGAATGACAGTTTTACTGATGCACTGCAGAAGTCGTGTGTGTATTCATCTGGTAGTAGCTTCTAAATGCTAAAGGTAAAGCCTGATGATCCTGAAACCTCACTTGTGTTCGTGTTTGTCTGCTGGGAGAAGAAGGAACATTTCCAAAAATAACTCTGCTCACTGCCAGGGTCATACTGCTAAACACAGAGAGAGACACACACACACACACACACACACACACACACACACACACCCTATTCAGCCAACGCAAGTGTAATTTCAGGATCATCAACCTTTACTTTGGCATTTGGAAGACGCTTACATTTACCCCAGCAGGGTGGAGCCTTGTCTAATCCTGAGAATAGAATAAGGGTGTTTACCATTAGTTTAATTACTCATTTAACCTCCTCTGGACATGCACGCACACTGGCAGACAAGAGACATGTAATTATTAATTTCCAATGTGCTCTGGGAGATGAGGAGCGACAGAGAGCAGAGTGACAGCTAGAAAAGGAATCTTACCAACTTGAGGTCAGGGCAAAGTTGACCTCGGCAACAAGCAAAGGAGAAGAGAGGAGCATTAATGGCCGATACATGTTCATCTAATTGTCGGGACCAACAGATTAGGTCGTTCGCTTTCCCAGAATTCCCTAGTCTTCATACCTAGGTGCAAATTCAGCTTTAAGCTACTATTGGTCAGGGGGACAGACCCCCCCCCATTGACCAAATAGTCACAATAGTCCCTCCCCACGAGTCTTCAATGCATTGTTCCCTACAGGGCTGCCTGCCCTAAAGTTCTCTTCTCCTGGATACTTCTGGGCCTAACAGCTGCTGAGATCTAACAGCTGCAGTTCCAGCAGGCCCAAAGAACTTCTCCTCACAGCAGCAATGCAAGGTCCTGCTAGTCTTCCAGCTTAGTTAGTGCCAGCAGCTGCAATGCAAAGCTTACCAGCTAAATACACGATCCAAGGAACACGAAGTAGGTTAGGACTGAGCTGCTATGCCTGCAAAAGAAAGAAGCAACCAGTTTCCTTCATCTGCTGTCATCAGACCAGTTCAATATTGTAATTACAACCTTCTCCTGCTTGGCTCATCAGCCAAGGAACCACCAGCACCTTTTCTTTTTCCTTTTCCTTTTCCTCTGGTCAACTTTGAACTGGCCCTTGATAGCACACAGCATAGCATAGCACAGCTTAGCTCAGGACTTTTACCTCCAACTGATGTAATGCACATGTTCTCAAGCTATGTGTTTGTGCACTGTTTGGGTGTTGTTGTGATCTCAGGTCAGGTTATTGGTAGTTTGCTTTGCTACACGGTTAATTTGATGTTAGTTAAATTATACTTCACACAAACCCAGGGTCTTTGGATGCAACTAACTATCTTCTCTAACCTGGCATCACGTCACACATACACACACACACAACACACTCCAGCCTGGACCATATCACACCCACATGTGATATCAGTGAGCTAATGGTGTGAGGACCATTGTTTCTTTGATCTCTTCTATCAATGAAACAAGTCGTGATCCACCATCTTGGACCTGAGTCCAACCTTTCGATCAGCTATCTTGTAGTCCCTTTTGATCAGCCATTTTGTTTGTAGTCCTCCTTTGTCCATGCTGTTGTAATGTGTGTGGTGAAGGGGAAGGTTATGGTCCGCTTTCAATGGTGGCAGCTCTGGTTAGCTTAAAAACATGGCAGTGTTCTTTAATTTAATTATTAATCAATTACAAACTGACAGTTTATTACCTTTTTGTGAGACTAATTGGTGAATTGACTGTCTTTTCCCTTCTTCAAGACGGTGCCCCCGAGGTGATCTAATGTAAATTGGATCTTATTATCATAATCAGTGATTATCCCTGATAATTACTGATAGCCACATTTAACCCAAAGCTCCCTATTACTGTATTTGTCTCGATTCACCAATCTAATGCACATTTTCAGCAGAAGGGAAACACATGAAATGAACATAAATGTCATGTTGGCGTGTTTTCCACACACAGGTTCAACTGACGCCCTTTTAATCATGTCATGTTGTTGTGCTGTCTTCTTCTGCAGTGGTTTAAAGGCACCATACTGGAGAATTAAACCACACAGTGGATGAACAATAGAATAATAATAATACTTTTTTGGCGAATACTCCAATTTGGTAAAATTTTAGATTACTAGATTTGGATGGATACCTGGCTAATGTCAGAGATGTCCCAACAAAACGAATGCAAATGAAGTGCATTTCCAAAGAAACTATTGACCAGAGCACATTGGTCAAATGTGTGTCAAACCATAGAAAAAGTGACCCCAGCTGAGTAGACTGCATGCTTACATAGTGTTTAGAATTGTTGTGCAATGTAATTGGACCAACAACTGATCTGTCATGTAATATTGGAGCTATCATTATTTATCCACAATATCATATTCATCACCTCTTTGTTGCAAAAACTCTTTCCAGACAAAAAACACATCTAGTGCAAATGTTCAGCCTCACTGCATGTTAACTTCTGGATATAAAACCAAGCATTCATCTGCAATTAAAAATTGTCTTAACCACTTTATCGTTTTAGAACAATCTCTTTGAAATAAACCTCTGTATAAACAAACATTTAAATTTCAATGCCAACTATTTGAAGATTGATTTTCCTCTGCCAACTGCTATGTTGTTCAAATGAGCAGCTGAACTGAAATTAATAACATGGATTTAAGCCTAATGGCAAAGCCAAACATAGCAGCAACACGGTGTGTGGGATTAAATGAAAAGAAAAAAAGTAATTAAACAATCAATCACATATATTTGTACAATAATTGTCACCTACATTTCTTGCTTTAGTGTAGGTTACCATATCACAAAGTCATATATAAGTCAATAAATGTGCTTGCATGTCATATATTTTCTCTTTTGAAATTGCACATATGTCCTCAAAACAGCTGAGGGCACTGCTGACCTTGAAATCATGAAGAAAACGTACTTCACGCACGAGAATAAAAACTCTTCAAATACAAACACAGTCATAAATCTGTTCTTATTGTCATGTCAGTCTGACTTCAGCACCATCTAGGTTGGCAGGGATACAATCTCTCGTCCTGCCCTCGGCCTCAGAGTGCTGACACAGGGAACCGAGTGGAGAGCTGCTTCCTAGGGTCGCTGCCTCACCACACACACTGTCTGCTGTCTGTGTGAGTCTGCCCATGGATACGGATGTGTTGGCTTGGAGTGAGTGAGTCATGCTCAACATCATGTATATGTGTGTATGCTGTGTTTGTCTGTTTGTCTCTTTATCTTACTTCCTCTTATAAACAGCCCAGCACTGTTTCTACCTGCCAGTGGATGCAGGTGCTGCCAAAGACTCCGCGGATGATGTCTCAGGTCCACAAACAATATTACCAGTAAAGTTGTTGTGAGTGATATATTTTGATTCAAATAAGTGTTAAGTAGCTCTATATTCCAGCATTAGTCACTGTTAGAGAGCGTTTGGTCAGTAACGATGTCACTCACTCACACATCACTCTTCCTGCTCATTCAATAAAGGAGAAAAGCCATTTTCTGGTATCCCTCACCACTTTATCCAATCAGGACAGAGAACTGGATCCTCCTGTTCTTGTACCTACACAGACAGTGGTGGAACTGGGAAAGCTACCAGTTGTAGCACTTCCGGTGACAGATCAAGTGATGGAAAACGCCTGAAGAACTGAAAGAGACAAAGAGAGCTGCGGCTACCTCAAACATATCTGTAATCAGAGCAGGTCAGAGAGAACCAAATGCTGCAGACAGACAAAGACAGCAGTGAATACTGCTAAAAGATTGACAAAAGTTATTGTAGAAGAGGGCTCTGCTGAATTTTACCTGTGTGGTGGTTTTCTGGTATTTTCAAACCTGGGCCCTATATTTACATGTTGTGATTGATTCATACTTGCGAAAGGCTTTGGAATCATTTCAACGAACACCATCTCAACAAATAATAAATACACTGGACTTTTGCTCTCTGTCGATTGGACATTCTGACTTTGTGGCAAGCCTGGCTATAAGATGAGGCCATAAGATGAGACTGTTGTTCACTCATGATGGACTAATATGGACACATGTGCAGACACACATGTAATCTGTATGTACTGTCTAGAGCTTGAATTCAGCTCTGTATGCTACTGCTGTAATATGTTTTGTCAAAGGTCATAACAAAAGAAAAAAAGAGAAGTGTGACCAACACTGTCAATTACACACCAGAACATGTAAATAAAGGTCTAAAATTACTGGCATTCCCCTGTAAGATCATGGAGTGCTGTAGCGGATGCTGATTTGTCTGGGGATTGGAAAGGAATCCACAGAAACATGCTGATGTTTTCAAAAAGACGGATAAAAGAAATGAGAGATTTCAAAACCGAACAAGATTTTAAAAAGCTGAATACATGCCCAATAGTTGTCTGTAGCTCAAAGTATGAGGGACAAGAAGAGGTTGAAAGTCGATGAGTTTTGAAGAAGATTTCAAGATTTTCCCATTTACATCCATTCAGATTAATTAAACTGCCACCAGAGCGCCACCTATTGGCTGATTTGCACCGAATTTTGCACAAACCCTCATCAGGCAATGGAACACAATTAGCAAAAGTGTTGTGGTAATCGAACTGTATTTGGTCAAGATATGAAAGACTGTGTGTTGAACAGAATGTGCAGGAATTTGTTGTTTTATATTTTGGGCGTTTTTTGGACTATCAAAATTCTTTTGATATGTTTGTTTCAGGAGGGTCTACAGATGCTTCATGCAAAGTTTGGTGAAAATTTGTCAAATCGCGTAGGAGGAGTTCGAAAAAGTATATTTTCCATTTGTCGCAATTTTGCCAATCGAAAGTTACTGCGAAAGTGGGCATGGCCTACACCACACAATTCAGCTGAATTCAGAGACAGTGTTGCCAGATCAGATTGACAGTTTCCAGCCCAATCACATCTTAGAACCCGCCCAATCCAATAAAAACCAGCCCAAACTACGAAGTAGCCAGACACCCGTGTGAACCCGTAAAATCATAACACATGCAATAGAAAACACATCCAGAGCTTCATATCTGCATCAAATAACCAAACATAAATGATAGATAAATAGGTTTTTGCAAATAGCAACCAATAAGAGCACAGGAAATCAACCATAGGCTACACATATTTCAAAATAAACCTCTGGATTCCTAGCACCAGGCCCAGATAAGTAATAATGCCAGCTGCACGTAAAAAGATGCACTTTTAAGCCGTGTAGGCCTAGTAAATAGGCCTGTCAAGAATATCAATGAATCAATTAATCGTACGATAAATAAAATTGAGCTCGATAATTTTGCCAGCCTTGATAATTTCTATTCAAATGCTTGTTTGTTTTCCTTGTGTCTCTCACGTGAACCCTCTTGTCAGTCACTGTTTGTCTCAGTGTGGGGAGGTGGGGCCCAGCCCCTGGCAGAGTGCAGCATTAGAGACCCGTGAGGAGTAGCAAGCCAGAGACAACGCTAGTTGGGATTTGACGGAATAAAAACAAATATTGAATTGGTTTCACAGACGAACGCAATAGCTGCAGTGTTGGAGCACTTTGGATTCAAACCGAATGACCGTGGTGAACCACTTAACCTGGACAAGCCGGTATGTCGCATTTGTTGTAAAACCGCAGCAAGTAAAAGCGGCAACACAACAAACATGCATCTGCACCTAAAGCATAATCATCCGATGCAGTTTTCCCAGCTTGGAAAAAAAACTACAACTAAAGCTACAGAGGGGCCGTCTCCGTCTTCCCGACAGCCCACAATCACTGGGGTGTTTATTCAACAAAATACAAACAGGACAGTGCAAAATTTAAAATGTCTTCTTCACATTCCAATTCCAGTGTTAAAAATTCTTTAGAAATAAAAGTTTATTGATCTTTGAAAGGGTGTACTTGCATTATTATGCCATTTTCATTATATTAGTTGAAAAATGGTTCCACTCCTGTGGTGCTGAAAGACGCACAATGACCTGGCCGTACAGCAGCTGATTGAGATTCCGATCACACAAAACCACGAAAAACTAGTTTTTAATTCAACGAGCAAATGCCATAGAAGTGGGCTACAGTTACCAAAGTCAGTCACAGTGCAAATAAGATAAGGTGACATAAAAATCATCTTACCTTTATGCAGAATCAGTGTCTTTCCCCAACAAGACGAGGAGGTTTGAAAGTGGTGGACGTCAATCCGTTTCTGCTCAGGCCAGAGTGCACATCCATGAAGCTTGAAAGGAGCCGTAATCCCATGCGATTTCTGGTGTCATCCTTTAGCAGCGTCACCTGGGAAAATGCTCTCTCAACTTGGGTATTTGATATTGTCAGAGTGAGCAATCTGATGACACCCAGTGCTAAATCTTTGAGACACTGGTTTCCTCCAGCATCTTGAAATGCCTCAACTTCCAGCCAAAAGGCGTCAATGGCCTGATCACTTGTGAAGCCCGCTGATGCAATGTTTCTCCACTGGCTCTCCAAGGTGTCCCCCGAACAAGAGAAAAACAGAGCGGGCAAGTCTTTTACTCCCGGCCTATTTATTGTTGACATCACCAGCTTCGGACAAAAAAGCTCCAGTTTGCGTAGCATTTCCATTGATGCAGGAAGACGCATTTGATATTGCACCACCACTTCTTTTAGAAAATCAAAACAGCGTACGGAAATTCTATCCTTCAGCTAAGGCGCTAATGTGTTGGCTTCCAGCTGCTGTTGGAATGAGGAGCCCAGGTCCGCGTCCTAGTGTGAGAGGTAGAGGCTGGATGATTTAAGGTCAAGTTCCCCAGACGACTGATGGTGTTCATGCGCAGTACGCTGCGCTTCACAACTCTCCTCATATCAATGTCTCTCCCGTTTCCAGCTGTAAATATTTGTTCATAGTTTTGATTTCCATCAACACGGGCCGGAGGAAGTGCATGTACAGACTGTCTGATTTGTCACTGTACATTTCATTCAAAAGCCTGGCTGCATAGCAGTGTTTGGCACTTGAAACCAAACTGAAGTGCAGCTTGAGGGCATCTTCCTGCTCTAAAATTCCTTCCATACAGTCTTAGATCAACAACCAACGGGTTGAGCTGGGGAATATGAATTTCAGAGGACTGCCACCGTCATTGATGGCCTTGTAGACACTGTTTTAGTCACTCTGACTTTCGCTGAGTGTGCAAATCAGTTGTAGGTTTCTCTTATCATATATTCCAGATTGCTTGGAAGAAGTTGCATTGCTTTATGAGCCACTATATCCAGTGAGTGGCAAACACAGCGAATAAGCTGCAAACTAGGCTGCTTCTGTTTGAGCAGTGTGAAAACTGAGTGATTTTTGCCGACCATAACACTTGCACAGTCTTTAGCAATCCCCACCATATGTTTGATGTCCAGGCCACATTCACTCAGGAAAGAAACAATCGCATCTGATATGCCTTGAGCATCAGCGCTGAGAAGATCAACAAGCCCCAGGTAAGTACTGACAAACTTGTCGTGTTTCTGTGATTGGTACTTCACACATATGCAGAGGAGCTTGTTAACTGATATATCGGTAGTTTCATCCAGATAGAGAGAATATGGAGACTCACCAACATCTTCCTTTAACTCCTCTCTGAAATGTGGTGCCAGAACAGATATGATAACAACTGTACACTTTGTCCTGTGCATTTTGAACGCTCCCTTCTCCTCTTGGAGTATATCTCACTCGTCCTGAACACCACTGATGAAAGTGTGGCAGGCAACGTAGGTTGCAATCCTAAGTCCACAACGTTTTTGGTTGTCTTTGACTGTGCCTTGTCCTACACCAGATCCCATCGGTACAGGAAAAGATTTCACACTCGGCACACAGCGGGACTTGTGTTTTTTTGTAGTGCTATGTTCTTTCAGATCGTTAAGGTGAGCTCTTATTTCTGTGTTACAATACTTGCAACAGGCTTTAGAGTCGTCTCATGGGACAGGCGCAATCCAGGTTTTTAGCTCAGGGTTGGTTTCCCATTTCTTCCTGTAGGATTTCTTGTATTTTCCCCACTTCGGCATGATAATAACTTAGCTAGGCCCGCTTCAAATTCAGTGCGGCTACAGTGCGTTTGCTGTCTGGCGAACTGATGTCATGGTTAAGTTACCAAATGAAATGATGCCGATTTAAGAAGAAAAAAAAAAAGATGCCGATTGAATAGAACTCACGTCAATTATTTATTTATTTAGGCTATTTATTTATTAAAAAAAGAGAGAGAAAGAGAGAGAGAGTGCTGTTTTCACAATATTAAAAACTCGCCAAATGTGGACAAAAGCTGCCCAAATTTTATTCACCAGCCAAATGTATTTTTTTCCCGCCTGACGTAAACAAAAGTAGCTCAGTTGGATGGAAGACTGTCCAATCTGACAACACCGTTCAGAAAACACGTAAATATAAGGTTTCACAATGTGCGACATATTATGTGAAACGCTTTTGTGTTGATAATAGCGCCACCTGGTGGTCATTTTTTGTGTGTGAGTTACAGGGATCAGTCTGGTAACGACTATCTATTTCATTCCTATAAGTGTTATGCTGTGGGCACAGTGGCAAATATTAAATAAGACAGCCACCAGAGCGCCACCTAGTGGCAGATCGGTAAGTCCTTCATCAGATATCCCCAGGAAGGCATTGACAATAATTATACCAAGTTTCATGTTAATGGGCCCAACCGATGTTGAGATATAAAATACTTCAATTTAAAGAGCGCCACCTTGTGGTCATCGCCCGAAATTTTGCACAGAGCCTAAGGTGTTCATGGGGAAGTAGTAACCTGAGTTTCATGTCATTCGGACACACCAATGTGGAGATATGCAACACTTCCTGTTTTATTACCAAATCTGCAAGAAGTTGTTATTTAATAACTATTTGGACTATCAAAATTATTTTAATAACTTTTTGTCAGGATGCTGTGTGCAAAGTTTGGTGCAAATCGGTGAAATTTCCTGGGGGGAGTTCGAAAAAGTAGGTTCGCGACATTTCGCGAATTAGCAAAAAAAAAAAAAAAAAAAAAAAAGTAGGCAGAAATGGGCGTGGCCTATATCACGAGATTCATCATTGTGATAAAGTGTATGGGAGTTTTAAGCCAAAACACACTTTCCTTGATTATAGCGTCACCTAGTGGTGGAAATTCACAACGACAATAGATTATAACATTTTTTGCAGATTCCCTGCTCGGGCCCGAAAAATTACAGTTAATCAGTCCAACCTTTTTAACTTACTGCTTTTATTTATGCCCACAGGCCATAGCCATAGCCATAACATTGAGAGACACCACCACCAAACTAGAGGCCTTAGTCTCAACATTCAATATGTCAGTCGTACTCCACCTCTCCAGTTTTATCCTTTGGACGCTACGGTTAACAGTCACACTCACGCAGAGTTGTCAGCTGAGAGGATCTTAAAAATCAGCTGCTAAGCTGCTTAGGTTACTGTAGCGCTACCTCTCCCCATCTTTTCCTCTGTTCTCTCCCCATTTCCTCTCTGCAACTTCTTCTCTCTTCACCCTCTCTTTTCAATACTCTCCTCCTTTAAACACAATAGGAAACAATGTCGAGAGAAACAGCATAACATCAAATCCTTATCAATAATGGATGAGCTTTTAATCTGGAGCTACTGCCTCTCTCTCACACACAGGCCATTCAAAAGGAAGAGCTGAATATATTTAATGCATTTTTGTCACGACTACTGTTACCACTGCTTGTGGTAGCAGCACGGCTGCTTCTCTTTAACATCATTAGTAACAAATTCACTGGTGATTTCTAAATAAAAGGTTGAAGTAAGCACAATTTAAACTGAGTAAACCACCAAGCTAAGGATTTGTGGATGTGAAGCACACGAACCATCCCCCACCTTATTGCATGGATTTCTACACAGAACCAGGAAATTAAATAAGTGCTTATCAACAGCTTATAATATTAGTACTGGTAATATATTTCTACTTGAAAGTGCAGAGCATGCTTCAAGTGCAAGAGGTAAAAATTTCCAAGACAAGTAATGCAACTTTATGGTAACTAAAATATGACTGACAGGTTGCGCATAGCTTACTTCAGTTCCACCTTAAAGGGATTGATAAAGCCCATTGTGTTTTTAATCTGAATATAATAATGGGTTGTGAATCTGTGGGTCCTGTCTGTTGGCACATTAGAAATGTTGTGTGGATTAGGCTAGAGCCAAATGTGTCATACTTAAATTTCACACTCTACAGTATGTGTGATTGTGCATGCTGTCAACAACAACTGAACAGCATTTCATTACAAGCTGCAGTGGAGTCAAAAGTCTGAGGTCACATTGAAAAAACAGTCACATAAATGTGGAATTTATAGTGTCAGATGTCAAATTGTTATTCTAATCTGAGAGGGTCTTTATTATTGTCAAATTATGATTCGACAAATGATTTTTTAAGGGAGCAGTGCATGTAAATCCAATATACTGTACAGAACCAGGACCAGTTGTATCCAAAGCATGATGAGTCAGAGCCAAAGTGAGCACAGCACACATTCAGGAGATCAATACATCAAGGTCAGTTCACTGAGAGATACAAAAGCAACTTCATCACAGATACAGAATTTACTAAATAAACAACACAAGTCCAATCAGTGGTTGTCCTGTCAGAAGAAGGCTGTCTTTTAGAGTCTCAGAGGATGAGCAGAAGTTTCTAAAGCACAGCCGTGTTGTTTTTGGCAGCCATTTAAGATTGAGTCTTAGTCTTAGTCTTTTGGACCAAAATGCTTTCTAGTTTTAGTCAAATTTTAGTCAGTTCTATATGTGAGTTTTAGTCCAGTTCTAGTCGATGAAAACTCAAAGGTTTTAGTCTAGTTTTAGTCAGTTTTAGTTAAAAAAAACTAAAGAATAAGTAGTCTTTTAACAAATTAATTTAGGTCAAAAAGTACAATGTGTTGCAATGTGTTGAACTTGTAGATCTGATATTTTCACAACTTATGTCTCTTATATACGGTGGCCCTGAAGTGCAAAACACAACGGCAAATCAGAAAACACAAACGCAAATCAAAAAACACGAACGCAAATCAGAAAACACAAACGCAAATCAGAAAACACAAACGCAAATCAAAAAACACGAACGCAAATCAGAAAACACAAACGCAAATCAGAAAACACGAACGCAAATCAGAAAACATGAATGCAAATCAGAAAACACGAACGCAAATCAGAAAACACGAACGCAAATCAGAAAACACGAACGCAAATCAGAAAACACGAACGCAAATCAAAAAACACAAACGCAAATCAGAAAACACAACGGCAAATCAGAAAACACGAACGCAAATCAGAAAACACGAACGCAAATCAGAAATCACGAACGCAAATCAGAAAACACGAACGCAAATCAGAAAACACAACGGCAAATCAGAAAACACGAACGCAAATTTAGAAAACACAACGCAAATCAGAAAACACGAACGCAAATCAGGAAACTCCACGACGTTAACCAAACTGGAAGAGGAAGGTACCCTCGGGCGACAGGAATCGTCGCTGATTGGACTGGTCTGTCCTTTGAACCCGAAGGACACGGTTTTCAAAATAAGAGCGCTGCCAGTGACGACTCACATGCTGCTATTAAAGAATATTTTGATGCAGAACATGGATATGATGATGTTTGATGTTTTATGATGTTTCACCTTATTCGGCCATAAGCGGTCATATTGACCGCACATCATTTCGCGCGGTTTGTTGCTTTCATTGCCTCTTGTCTCTAACTTGTTAGCGGTTATTGATTGACTCAATTGGGTATTTAACCGTTAACAAAGTGAATGTGTCATTCATTGTGTCATGATATAAAAAAAAAAATGAAATTACACCAAAATGTACACTGTAACAAGTTTAATTATACATTTATCAATATTCATATCATCGCACATAGTAAACCATAACTATTGCATATATTTACGCAAGATTTTAATAGAGAACATTCTTAAAATCAAAAGTAACTTATTTGATTACGAAATATTTTATTTCAACACTTAATAATATAAATTAGCTGGAAACGAGCTGATCTAAAACAAAACAAAGAGCCGCTGCGATCACTGGTCACAGTCTCCACAGATTACCTCCGCTCTCCTCGCACAGTTACCACACACTGTTTCTGATTTGTGTTCGTGTTTTCTGACTTGCGTTCGTGTTTTCTGATTTGCGTTCGTGTTTTCGTGTCCATTGCACCCCATTGGAGTTTAGAACTGGGTTCTTAGCGGGGGGCTTTTAATTTGAAAGTAGCAACCGTTCCTAGCTACAACAACAAGCTGACAACGAAAACAGCAGAAATTTCATGCATTTTGAACGTCTGACAGACCACCCACTAACATTTACGTCCATTCTTGTCTCGTCAATGAAAACTTGCACACGTCTCGTCATGTTTTAGTCATCAAAGAATCTCGTCACCATCTCATTATCATCATGAAAAAAGGGGCGTCAACGAAATAATTTCGTCATCGTTGACGAAAACAACACTGCTTCTCAGGAGGGAAACAAGGACAAACACTTGAAGTGGGCTAAGAAATACCAGCGTTTCACAGTTGACAATGCAGAAAGTCCTACTTACTGATGAATCACAGTGATAGATTAGTGTCAGTAACAGGAGGGTGTAAGTGAGGAGACGAACAGGTGAGAGAATGATACTACAGTGTTTCAAAACTACAGCGAAACCTGGTGGTGCGAAGATTCAAGTCTGGGACTGTTTTCAGACTTCTGCACAGAACTGACTCCACCCTGACCGAGGGGAAACACCAGACTTTTTTCATCCACACACACACACACGAAACACACTCACCAGAGATACTCACTCAAGTCTTTTTTGCAAGTCCAAGTCAAGTCTCAGTCTCTTATGGTAACTTTACATGTC
This sequence comes from Sparus aurata, assembly GCF_900880675.1. Classification (NCBI taxonomy): domain Eukaryota; kingdom Metazoa; phylum Chordata; class Actinopteri; order Spariformes; family Sparidae; genus Sparus; species Sparus aurata. Next base: position 38,718,391 of record NC_044187.1, on the reverse strand, counting down.
ATTGTTATCACTCCTTTATTAGCGTTCAGTATCAGCACTGATCGTATTTTAGGTATATGATCATTTTAAACAGGCTTATTGCATTACAACATGAAATAGACATGGAATGAATACTTTCCTTTAGAGTTCATTACTGCATTTTGCAAACATACTACAAATTAAATAATTTCTCAGTCTGGGATCATAAAAGTAATTATTTTCTATTCTATTCTAATGTAGTGTGCTAAAATATAAAGTGAGTACTGTGGTCATACTTAAAGAATAATGTACCAGCTTGTCTGTTATTGGATCCCTGGGCTCCTCTGTATGAACCACTACGCCCCTGAACAAAACTCATCTGGAACCACAGGCTTCTGAAAGAATAACTAATTCTGTTCATTAAATCATTATATCCTATTGACATTTATATAAAGAGAGGGATGCCCCCCTCAAATTGTCTACTGGCTGTGTAACAGAGCTGGGCCAAATAACCCTGTAAGCCATCACCAGACTTGTACGTGGAAGCAATCAGAAGTTAGAGATTGAAACATGCATGGGGTTTATAATGGTTAGGCACAGGTGGTAGAGCAGTTGAGCTTTGATCCCCAGCACCTCCACAAGGTGAAGTGTCCTTGAGCAAGATACTGAGCCCTTCATTTGAGGGATGTCCTGATCCGATCACCTGATCGGAAAACAGGGCCGATCACGTGGTTTCAGACTCAATCGGAATAGGACTTTACATCCCGATCAGGGATTGGATATATATATGTATTTTATTCTTATTATTTTTATCAAATCTATAATATTTCAAAACAAATGGGAAAAATGTGTGTGCGCAAGGCACGGGCCACCGCTGTCCACTTTTTATGTGCCTCTGATTCATGCCTTCATGTCAATTCATTTGTCACGACAGAACTTCATACCAAGCAGAGCTCCACCAAAGAGCCTACAATCATTGCGGAAGGTTATCCGATGTGTCAGTGTTTCCTCTATATGCATTCTGCTGCTGGATTTTCAGCGCCACTACGGAAAAAAAGACATGATTTTTGTCGGTTTAATATCACGGGGGGCGAATGGCGAATTTAAGTTGCACACAGTGAAAGCACTACACCCTAAGTTATCTTGAAATCGATTATTATTGTCATTACTGCTATTTGTATAATTTCTACAAGTCACTGTTTAAGTTGAGTGACTGAAATCCTCGTCATCTTATTCAAAGGCTGCAACAGACGACTCATCGAACCGGGGTGAAGTTAGCTTCAGGTTGGATATCTGGTGGACATTCACTCGGGTCCAGCTGCGACTTTACTGAGGTTTGCCCAGTGTTAGCAACATGAGGACCGTTAGCGCACCTCCTAGAGCCTTGCGCTGGAGCGCTGGAAACCTATTTAGGGATGTCATTAAATTACTTAGCATAAATATATTACAAAGTACAAAATAATTGCAGTTTTTTCAATATCTTCCATGTCATGTATGGAAGCGAATCTATACCATAATTCAAATTAAAATGGATTAACAGAAATGCTTTTTCATTTTCAGAATATATCTGCATTTGTTTGACCCATAAATAAAATGAGTAATACATCATCCAAATAGCATTTTCATTTTCTTCTTCAAGACTGCTCATTTTGTAACTTATTTAAAATGCTGAAGATAAGGACATTTAAGATTTAATTTTCAAAAGATGACCAAGCAAATAGTTACCAAAATTCAATTTATAATGTCAAATTTGAAAATCAAAATGCATCAGCAGAAATGCTTTTTCAGTTCAAGCTCATCGGTGCCGGTGTGCATATTCAACGCTGGAGCAAGAGGAGAGACAAGAAGAGAGTGTGAAGATTGTGATGGTAGCATAGACTGTGGTCCATGATTTCAGAAACAGCGGGGAAATCACCACCATGTCCAAATCTGTACTGTGGTCAAGCCAGCCATGGTTCGCGTTTGCTTGGTCAAATCAGCCGCACCTTTTTTTCCAATGAGCAAATGCTCTAACATTTACGGTGATCATAATGAAGCCACTCTGAAGAGCTGCTGGCAGTGACTGTGGGTCAGACTGCAGTACTTTTACAGTCATTCCTCCCGGTAATAAACTGAAGTTATCAGCTCTGGACCGTACGTTGACGTCGCCCCCATATTGGAGGAGGCAGCTCAGCCCCGTGAACTAATACAAGTCAATGGAGTGAACTTTATAAAGCTCCTTCTACAAAGTACTATAAGTTAATGTCTCTCATTTACACATTCACACACGTACAGATATATTCAGGAAACAGAGAGGAACCAAAAACAACGTCTGTAACGTTCTCTGATGATTATAAACGTTAACTACTCCTTATATGTTCAGTATACAGGTCGGCACCAAACCACAGGATGGATTTTTATAATGTTTTATGAGTGTTTCCAGCTGCCAATGTATGTAACGCTGTTACTGTGATGACACATGACAGTTAAATATTTAATCTGTGTCTATAATAACAGGATCTTGACATGTAAATGTGACATCTGTGGGAATAAACAGCACCAACGTTGTTTTATGAATACAGTGATTTTTGATAATCTAAGTAGGGGAGACCGGGGATGGTTGAAACAAAGGGATAGTTGTAACCGCATCACTTTCACCAATAAGGAATAACATAAGAGTCATGTGATCAATTCCATGTTTAACCACTCCCTCCCTGATCTTGCATGTGAATTTGCATGGCTGTGAGAAGAAGTGTGCAGATTTTACAGCTAAAACTTAAATTTTCAGGTAAGAAAGTAATTTTTTGGACTAAATCTATGTTTTGATTAGTACTGATACAGTTGAAGTTTGAATCAGGTAACTTGTGTTAGTTAGTAGGTTCTTTGGTAAAATGTGAGTCATTTCATCTTTGCTAATTTCGAACCACCATGCTGGTACAGCTAGCTAAACAATGTCTGTCAGGAGTGGGGATGGTTGTAACACCTGATAAGAAAATGTTACAACCATCCCCGTAATTATGATTCACATATTTTCTCTATTCCACTCCTTTTTTTCAGTATGCCAAGACAGTGGGTGAGGAGAACGAATAGGGGTGTGTCTGCACATGTACTTAAAGTTGCATCAGATGAAGTGAGGCAGGGAAAAACAGTGAGGTCAGTCGCCAAAGACTACTCCATCTGCCATGTGACACTGGGCAGGTACTGCAAGAAATTGCAAAACCTCAGAGAACAAGGTTCAAGGAAGCTGCCCAGTGTGGGCTATCACAGCAGTCAGAAAGTCTTCGATGCACAGCAAGAGGAGGTGTTGACTGGTTACTTGATTGAGGCAGCAGACTTGTACTATGGACTCACTTCACGTGAGGTAGGCCTACTGAGCATTTGACAGGTGCAGATTAGTGAGCCCTAAATAGGAATTAGTTATATATACTGTATGTATCAGTTCTTTATGTATACTAGTGCAGTGCCCGTAAGAAAAATGTATTCCTATAAAAAAGTGGGAGGTTAATTCGCTTTTTCATGGATGGCCAAATGAGGCTGTGTTTGAAGATGGGACGTCAGGGATATTTAGGTTTGTTGTGAAATCCGTTATTCCAGGGTATAATTGGCTGTTTTTGACTATTTTTGATTTTGCCATTATATTTCACCTTAAAAGCTATTTACTTGGTGTCATTATTTTCAGCACAACCTCACATGTGTGACTGTACAGTTATTTTTTTATTTTGACATACTGTATTAACACAATGGACCTAAAATCACAAAAAAACATAAAATCTGAGTAGAAAAAGTTAGATTTTTTTTACTGTGAAAACCACAAATATGTTTAACAAACCATTTTTTTTTTTTACTTATAATGCAAATAGAAATTGTTGCTTGCTAAATTTGTGCATACATTTAAAACATTTACAAAGTTATATGTAACTATTTACATTTAAATGCAGGCAATTCTCAGGTCTGCCTGTGCTCCTTAAGAGCGGCACTGCCTGCTCCACATTCAGCTTCTCCTCATTGTTCTGACTCATTAAACAAAAAGCCGACTCCACTACATAACACACTAACTACACACTCCAAACACGCTAAATGTCACAAATCTCTCAACTCTCAATATCACTGTCTATACACCGAACGTTGTTCGGCCTGTCAATCATCCACCTAGGTCCCTCCCACAACTTCCAGTTCCTCAACAACCAAACTTGCTGCTTGGACACTTTCGTGACAAAAGCCCGTTTTTACCGTTTCTTCCTGCACCAGACACAAAGCAAACGTGAAGGCAATGTTCGCGAAAAAGCGTGGCGGACATTATTTACCCTAGGTCCGGTTTTGGACGTGCCGATGTGTCCGGTCCGTCGCCTCGGGATGTGGGCCGTGTAGCTAGCGGCTACACACGAACATCCACAGATTATGATTCCACTTTGTTGTCCGCGCGTCTCCAGATCTCCTCAGACCCGAACAGACTCGGCCCGGACTCATTTAAACTCATTAATCCACAACAGTCAGTTTAGATGCACAGAACAGAACAGAACGGGACCGAACCGCCGGCAAAATCCCGGTCCAGCTCGCGCCGCTGCAGGTATAAATCTTCAGGTATGTTGTGGGCTTGAGCTCTGCAGTGATTGGCTCTGGTGCGCACGTGGCCATGGTGTGCAGTGATTGGCTCTGGTGCGCACGTGACTGTGGTGGCTCTGGTGGACAATGCTATGCGGAATTTGTAAAGCATTTATGAAATAATTTATTCACGGTATCATTGCAATCCAAGCAAATGCTTAGATGCACACCACTGAACCACGCAGCAGCTATGTTGAAAGTCTCAGGTCAGTGTGATCCTGATCCGCAGAGATATTTGACTAACAGAAACACACACCCACACAGACAGACAGAGATTTCTCGCTTTTATAGAAAGATGTATTTAGGTACCATGTGATCCAACTAACTGACTAACTAGTTTTACTTTCTTTTAGGTCAGGAAGTTTGCATATCAACTTGCGGTAAAGAACAACATCAAACACCCCCAGTCATGGGATGAGAACAACATGGCAGGTCCTGATTGGTTCTCAGGCTTCATAAAAAGGCATCCTAACTTGTCCATGAGAAGTGCACAGGCAACTAGCTTGGCCCGAGCTACAAGCTTTAACCGTACAAATAAGGAGGCATTTTTTTTAAGAAGCTTGGGGATGTTAATGAGAGGTACAGCTGTGATGGAAGTGACATATGGAATATGGATGAGACTGGTGTTACCACTGTCCAGACACCAGACAAGGTAGTTGCACACCATGGAGTGAAGCAGGTTGGATCCATGACATCCGCTGAGAGAGGTGCCTTTGTCTCAGTGGCATGTGCAGTGCAAGCATTGGGAAATTCCATCCCACCCTTCTTCATTTTCCCTTGCAAGAAGTACAAGGAATTCTTCATACACCTTGGACCAACTGGTAGTGTTGGGGGCGGCAATGGATCAGGGTTGATGTAAGAAAATGATTTTCTCTTGTTTCTGAAGCACTTTGCCAAGCATACTAAAGTCAGTGCAGAGAAGAAGGTGATACTCCTGCTTGACAATCACAGCACGCACATTTCAGTAAAAGCAGTAAACTACTTCAAGGCAAATGAAACTGTGCTACTCTCTCTACCTCCACATTGCTCACACAAACTTCAACCACTAGATCGAAGTGTCTATGGTCCACTGAAGAAGGCTGTAAACTTAGCTGGGGATGCCTGGATGAAGGTGAATCCTTCGAAGACGATGACCATTTATGATGTGCCATCACTGATAAGAACAGCTCTGCCTACTGCTGGATCTCCTAGCAACATACAAGCTGGATTCAGATCCACAGGCATTTAGCCATTTAACCCAGACATTTTTCAGGATCATGACTTTGCACTGTCCCAAGTGACTGACCGTCCAGACCCAGCTTCAATGGCTTCTGTAGTTACCCACCAAGACTCCCTCGCAACAACAGCAGCCTCCACCCTGCCTCAGGTGTCGTCTGCAGCTACAGAAGATTCCACCCTGTCTCAGATGTCCTCTCCAGCTTCCTCCTCTGCTCATGCTCAGCTCTTAACTCAAGTGTTCAGTCCCTCTACTGTAAGACCATTTCCCAAAGCAGGGCCAAGAAAGTCCACAGGTACCACAAGGAGAAGTAGAAAGTCAGACATCTACACAGATATACCAGTCAAGCAAGCATGGAGGAAGAAGAAAAGAAGAATGGGAAAATGCCCTTACTTGGAAAGAG